>NW_025240469.1:0-3592 GCF_018294505.1 Triticum aestivum
AGGAGGTGCCTACTACTACGTGCAGGCTGCTGACGACGACCATGAGTAGTTTAGGAGGATCCTAGGCAGGAGGCCTGCGCCTCTTTTGATCTGTATCCCAGTTTGTGCTAGCCTTCTTAAGGCAAACTTGTTTAACTTATGTCTGTACTCAGATATTGTTGCTTCCGCTGACTCGTCTATGATCGAGCACTTGTATTCGAGCCCTCGAGACCCCTGGCTTGTATTATGATGCTTGTATGACTTATTTATGTTTTAGAGTTGTGTTGTGATATCTTCCCGTGAGTCCCTGATCTTGATCGTACACATTTGCGTGCATGATTAGTGTACGATTGAATCGGGGGCGTCACACATACATAATAGACCCTATGGCTGAGGCATAGGGGATGACACTCATCTCTTCTATATCTTCTGCCGTGGTCGGGCATTGAGCTGAGCTCAATTTCACACCTTGCAACACAGGCAAGAACCCCTTCTTAGACTGATCCATATTGAACTTCTTCAATATCTTATCAAGGTATGTGCTTTGTGAAAGACCTATGAGGCGTCTCGATCTATCCCTATAGATCTTGATGCCTAGTATGTAAGCAGCTTCTCTAAGGTCCTTCATTGAAAAACACTTATTCAAGTAGGCCTTAATGCTGTCCAAAATTTCTATATCATTTCCCATCAAAAGTATGTCATCTACATATAATATGAGAAATGCTACAGAGCTCCCACTCACTTTCTTGTAAACGCAGGCTTCTCCATAAGTCTGCATAAACCCAAACGCTTTGATCATCTCATCAAAGAGAATGTTCCAACTCCGAGATGCTTGCACCAGCCCATAAATGGATCGCTGGAGTTTGCACACCTTGTTAGCATTCTCAGGGTCGACAAAACCTTCCGGCTGCATCATATACAGTTCTTCCTTAAGATGGTCGTTAAGGAATGCCGTTTTGACGTCCATTTGCCATATCTCATAATCATAGTATGCGGAAATTGCTAACATGATTCGGACGGACTTTAGCTTCGCTACGGGAGAGAATGTCTCATCGTAGTCAACCCCTTGAACTTGTCGATAACCCATAGCGACAAGTCGAGCTTTATAGATGGTAACATTACCATCCGCGTCCGTCTTCTTCTTAAAGATCCATTTGTTTTCTATCGCTCGCCGATCATCGGGCAAGTCTATCAAAGTCCATACTTCTTTTCATACATGGATCCTATCTCGGATTGCATGGCTTCAAGCCATTTGTTGGAATCTGGGCCCGCCATCGCTTCTTCATAGTTCGAAGGTTCACCGTTGTCTAACAACATGATTTCTAGGACAGGGTTGCCATACCGCTCTGGTGTGGAACGTGTCCTCGTGGACCTACGAAGTTCAGTAGTAACTTGATCCGAAGTACCTTGATCATCATCATTAACTTCCTCTTCAGTTGGTGCTGGCACCACAGGAACATCTTCCTGAGCTGCGCTACTCACCGGTTCAAGAGGTAGTACTTCATCAAGTTCCACTTTCCTCCCACTTACTTCTCTCGAGAGGAACTCTTTCTCCAGAAAGGACCAGTTCTTGGCAACAAAGATCTTGCCTTCGGATCTGAGGTAGAAGGTATACCAAATGGTTTCCTTAGGGTATCCTATGAAGACGCATTTTTCCGACTTGGGTTCGAGCTTTTCAGGTTGAAGTTTCTTGACATAAGCATCGCATCCCCAAACTTTTAGAAACGACAGCTTAGGTTTCTTCCCAAACCATAATTCATACGGTGTCGTCTCAACGGATTTAGACGGTGCCCTATTTAAAGTGAATGTAGCTGTCTCTAGAGCATATCCCCAAAAAGATAGCGGTAAATCGGTAAGAGACATCATAGATCGCACCATATCCAATAAAGTGCGATTACGACGTTCGGACACACCGTTACACTGAGGTGTTCCAGGCGGCGTGAGTTGTGAAACGATTCCACATTTCCTTAAGTGCGTACCAAATTCGTGACTTAAATATTCTCCTCCATGATCTGATCATAAGAACTTTATCTTTTGGTCACGTTGATTCTCTACCTTATTCTGAAATTCCTTGAACTTTTCAAAGGTCTCGGACTTGTGTTTCATCAAGTAGACATACCCATATCTACTCAAGTCGTCAATGAGAGTGAGAACATAACGATATCCTCCGCGAGCCTCAACGCTCATTGGACCACACACATCTGTATGTATGATTTCCAATAAGTTGGTTGCTCGTTCCATTGTTCCGGAGAACGGAGTCTTGGTCATTTTGCCCATGAGGCATGGTTCACATGTGTCAAATGATTCATAATCGGGAGACTCTAAAAGTCCATCAGCATGGAGCTTCTTCATGCGCTTGACACCAATGTGACCAAGGCGGCAGTGCCACAAGTATGTGGGACTATCGTTATCAACCTTACATCTTTTGGTATTCACACTATGAATATGTGTAACATCACGTTCGAGATTCAATAAAAATAAACCATTGACCATCGGGGCATGACCATAAAACATATCTCTCATATAAATAGAACAACCATTATTCTTGGATTTAAATGAGTAGCCATCTCGTATTAAACGAGATCCATATACAATGTTCATGCTCAAAGCTAGCACTAAATAACAATTATTGAGGTTTAAAACTAATCCCATAGGTAAATATAGAGGTAGCGTGCCGACGGCGATCACATCGACCTTGGAACCATTCCCGACGCGGATCGTCACCTCGTCCTTCGCCAGTCTCCGCTTATTCCGCAGCTCCTGCTTTGAGTTACAAATATGTGCAACGGCACCGGTATCAAATACCCAGGAGCTACTACGAGTACTGATAAGGTACACATCAATTACATGTATTTCAAATATACCTTTAGTGTTGTCGGCCTTCTTGTCCGCTAAGTATTTGGGGCAGTTCCGCTTCCAGTAACCCTTACCTTTGCAATAAAAGCACTCAGTTTCAGGCTTGGGTCCATTCTTTGACTTCTTCCCGGCAACTGGCTTACCGGGCGCGGCAACCTCCTTGCCGTCCTTCTTGAAGTTCTTCTTAGCCTTGCCTTTCTTGAACTTAGTGGTTTTATTCACCATCAACACTTGATGTTCCTTTTTGATCTCTACCTCCGCTGATTTCAACATTGAATATACCTCAGGAATGGTCTTTTCCATCCCTTGCATATTGAAGTTCATCACAAAGCTCTCGTAGCTCGGTGGAAGCGACTGTAGGATTCAGTCAATAACCGCGTCATCCGGGAGGTTAACTCCCAGCTGAGTCAAGCGGTTGTGCAACCCAGACATTTTGAGTATGTGCTCCCTGACAGAACTATTTTCCTCCATCTTACAACTGAAGAACTTGTCGGAGACTTCATATCTCTCGACCCGGGCATGAGCTTGGAAAACCATTTTCAGCTCTTCGAACATCTCATATGCTCCGTGTTGCTCAAAACGCTTTTGGAGCCCCGGTTCTAAGCTATAAAGCATGCCGCACTGAACGAGGGAGTAATCATCAGCACGAGACTTCCAAGCGTTCATAACGTCTTGGTTCTCTGGGATGGGTGCTTCACCTAGCGGTGCTTCTAGGACATAATCTTTCTTTGCAGCTATGAGGATGATCCTCAGGTTC
>NW_025240470.1:0-3592 GCF_018294505.1 Triticum aestivum
AGGAGGTGCCTACTACTACGTGCAGGCTGCTGACGACGACCATGAGTAGTTTAGGAGGATCCTAGGCAGGAGGCCTGCGCCTCTTTTGATCTGTATCCCAGTTTGTGCTAGCCTTCTTAAGGCAAACTTGTTTAACTTATGTCTGTACTCAGATATTGTTGCTTCCGCTGACTCGTCTATGATCGAGCACTTGTATTCGAGCCCTCGAGACCCCTGGCTTGTATTATGATGCTTGTATGACTTATTTATGTTTTAGAGTTGTGTTGTGATATCTTCCCGTGAGTCCCTGATCTTGATCGTACACATTTGCGTGCATGATTAGTGTACGATTGAATCGGGGGCGTCACACATACATAATAGACCCTATGGCTGAGGCATAGGGGATGACACTCATCTCTTCTATATCTTCTGCCGTGGTCGGGCATTGAGCTGAGCTCAATTTCACACCTTGCAACACAGGCAAGAACCCCTTCTTAGACTGATCCATATTGAACTTCTTCAATATCTTATCAAGGTATGTGCTTTGTGAAAGACCTATGAGGCGTCTCGATCTATCCCTATAGATCTTGATGCCTAGTATGTAAGCAGCTTCTCTAAGGTCCTTCATTGAAAAACACTTATTCAAGTAGGCCTTAATGCTGTCCAAAATTTCTATATCATTTCCCATCAAAAGTATGTCATCTACATATAATATGAGAAATGCTACAGAGCTCCCACTCACTTTCTTGTAAACGCAGGCTTCTCCATAAGTCTGCATAAACCCAAACGCTTTGATCATCTCATCAAAGAGAATGTTCCAACTCCGAGATGCTTGCACCAGCCCATAAATGGATCGCTGGAGTTTGCACACCTTGTTAGCATTCTCAGGGTCGACAAAACCTTCCGGCTGCATCATATACAGTTCTTCCTTAAGATGGTCGTTAAGGAATGCCGTTTTGACGTCCATTTGCCATATCTCATAATCATAGTATGCGGAAATTGCTAACATGATTCGGACGGACTTTAGCTTCGCTACGGGAGAGAATGTCTCATCGTAGTCAACCCCTTGAACTTGTCGATAACCCATAGCGACAAGTCGAGCTTTATAGATGGTAACATTACCATCCGCGTCCGTCTTCTTCTTAAAGATCCATTTGTTTTCTATCGCTCGCCGATCATCGGGCAAGTCTATCAAAGTCCATACTTCTTTTCATACATGGATCCTATCTCGGATTGCATGGCTTCAAGCCATTTGTTGGAATCTGGGCCCGCCATCGCTTCTTCATAGTTCGAAGGTTCACCGTTGTCTAACAACATGATTTCTAGGACAGGGTTGCCATACCGCTCTGGTGTGGAACGTGTCCTCGTGGACCTACGAAGTTCAGTAGTAACTTGATCCGAAGTACCTTGATCATCATCATTAACTTCCTCTTCAGTTGGTGCTGGCACCACAAGAACATCTTCCTGAGCTGCGTTACTCACCGGTTCAAGAGGTAGTACTTCATCAAGTTCCACTTTCCTCCCACTTACTTCTCTCGAGAGGAACTCTTTCTCCAGAAAGGACCAGTTCTTGGCAACAAAGATCTTGCCTTCGGATCTGAGGTAGAAGGTATACCAAATGGTTTCCTTAGGGTATCCTATGAAGACGCATTTTTCCGACTTGGGTTCGAGCTTTTCAGGTTGAAGTTTCTTGACATAAGCATCGCATCCCCAAACTTTTAGAAACGACAGCTTAGGTTTCTTCCCAAACCATAATTCATACGGTGTCGTCTCAACGGATTTAGACGGTGCCCTATTTAAAGTGAATGTAGCTGTCTCTAGAGCATATCCCCAAAAAGATAGCGGTAAATCGGTAAGAGACATCATAGATCGCACCATATCCAATAAAGTGCGATTACGACGTTCGGACACACCGTTACACTGAGGTGTTCCAGGCGGCGTGAGTTGTGAAACGATTCCACATTTCCTTAAGTGCGTACCAAATTCGTGACTTAAATATTCTCCTCCATGATCTGATCATAAGAACTTTATCTTTTGGTCACGTTGATTCTCTACCTTATTCTGAAATTCCTTGAACTTTTCAAAGGTCTCGGACTTGTGTTTCATCAAGTAGACATACCCATATCTACTCAAGTCGTCAATGAGAGTGAGAACATAACGATATCCTCCGCGAGCCTCAACGCTCATTGGACCACACACATCTGTATGTATGATTTCCAATAAGTTGGTTGCTCGTTCCATTGTTCCGGAGAACGGAGTCTTGGTCATTTTGCCCATGAGGCATGGTTCACATGTGTCAAATGATTCATAATCGGGAGACTCTAAAAGTCCATCAGCATGGAGCTTCTTCATGCGCTTGACACCAATGTGACCAAGGCGGCAGTGCCACAAGTATGTGGGACTATCGTTATCAACCTTACATCTTTTGGTATTCACACTATGAATATGTGTAACATCACGTTCGAGATTCAATAAAAATAAACCATTGACCATCGGGGCATGACCATAAAACATATCTCTCATATAAATAGAACAACCATTATTCTTGGATTTAAATGAGTAGCCATCTCGTATTAAACGAGATCCATATACAATGTTCATGCTCAAAGCTAGCACTAAATAACAATTATTGAGGTTTAAAACTAATCCCATAGGTAAATATAGAGGTAGCGTGCCGACGGCGATCACATCGACCTTGGAACCATTCCCGACGCGGATCGTCACCTCGTCCTTCGCCAGTCTCCGCTTATTCCGCAGCTCCTGCTTTGAGTTACAAATATGTGCAACGGCACCGGTATCAAATACCCAGGAGCTACTACGAGTACTGATAAGGTACACATCAATTACATGTATTTCAAATATACCTTTAGTGTTGTCGGCCTTCTTGTCCGCTAAGTATTTGGGGCAGTTCCGCTTCCAGTAACCCTTACCTTTGCAATAAAAGCACTCAGTTTCAGGCTTGGGTCCATTCTTTGACTTCTTCCCGGCAACTGGCTTACCGGGCGCGGCAACCTCCTTGCCGTCCTTCTTGAAGTTCTTCTTAGCCTTGCCTTTCTTGAACTTAGTGGTTTTATTCACCATCAACACTTGATGTTCCTTTTTGATCTCTACCTCCGCTGATTTCAACATTGAATATACCTCAGGAATGGTCTTTTCCATCCCTTGCATATTGAAGTTCATCACAAAGCTCTCGTAGCTCGGTGGAAGCGACTGTAGGATTCAGTCAATAACCGCGTCATCCGGGAGGTTAACTCCCAGCTGAGTCAAGCGGTTGTGCAACCCAGACATTTTGAGTATGTGCTCCCTGACAGAACTATTTTCCTCCATCTTACAACTGAAGAACTTGTCGGAGACTTCATATCTCTCGACCCGGGCATGAGCTTGGAAAACCATTTTCAGCTCTTCGAACATCTCATATGCTCCGTGTTGCTCAAAACGCTTTTGGAGCCCCGGTTCTAAGCTATAAAGCATGCCGCACTGAACGAGGGAGTAATCATCAGCACGAGACTTCCAAGCGTTCATAACGTCTTGGTTCTCTGGGATGGGTGCTTCACCTAGCGGTGCTTCTAGGACATAATCTTTCTTTGCAGCTATGAGGATGATCCTCAGGTTC
>NW_025240471.1:0-1556 GCF_018294505.1 Triticum aestivum
TTTATTCACCAATGTTGGGATGGTTTAATGATGAACATTGTCAATCTTTTGAAATGAATAAGAGTTTCACTTATATGTGCAAACTGAGTTGCAATATTTTCATGCCTTCTACTTCTTGTGCTAATTTTTTGGCTTTAGATTTTATGAACTATGCAAGTTACTCATCTATTCATGTGTCATATATGCAAAAATCAAGGGAAGTAAAAATGGATGACATATACATATACAACATGTACACCTTGTCTTTTTTGTTAGCCACATTTCAGATTAAGCAACGCCGAGGACAGCTTTATTTTCAAGAAGGGGAGGATGATGAGGACATGACTACCTTGGATATGACCAAAAATATTGCATATATGCATATTTGTCAGGTGATTTCTAGTGCAAACTATTCAATAATCTATTTATGTTATCCAGAACAAAAATACTTCACACACTTTTGTGTTTTGTCTAATTGCAGGTGTATGGGACATTTGTACAATCCACATATGAAGATAAGGAAAAAAGAGATGTTTATTTGCTGTCCAAAAAGTTCTCTCACGTCACTTTTGGCCCAAGAGAAGATAGAGTCCAAGTCTCTCACGTTCTGGATTCAGATTCGGACTGTACAGACACACCTGACTCAAAACGCACACAAGTTTTTCATACGGACTCCGAATTGGGTGATTCTTTTTTTGTTGGAAACTAGATTTCGTGCACTTTCCAACCCAATTGGAATCACCTTCAAATCCGTCCGGAGCGTTGAGTTGTGGACGAAACAATCTGATGCTGCAGCAGAATCCGAGTCAAACTACAAGTCCAAAGGTGTTACATCACCTCCACTTGGGCCCATTGGCTTTGTACGACCTAGATTTAGTTTTAGGCTGCTTTGGGACGTCCTCCCACCTCCTTGGCCGCCACCCCTTGCTCCTATATAAGTAGATCCATCTAGTAGCTTTTCCTTGGGATTTGTTTAGTTAAAAGTTAGCCAACGCAACTTCGTGTACTTCGTTTGTGTCCAACGACCAGACAAAGACCGCTTACGGATCCCCACCATTATCAATACCTCATATATATTTGCAATATTCAGATTGCTTTATCATATTCTTGCTCGTTCTTCGATTGCTTGCAGGAATAGACCTTCGTGGTCAGGCTGACCGTGCTTCCGGCATCGTCAGTAACCTCAGGAGATTGGTTTAGCGATTGCTAAGGCGCAACGTCGTGCACGTTTGTAGTCGGATCGTCAAAGTCGTCTCCACCAAATCGATAGTTATCATCTCATCGAAAGATCGGGACACCCCGCCTCTATCAAGTGGTATCAGAGCAATTACTAGAGCTCCGCGTGTGATGATTGCTACCGCCCCTGCCATCATCGCCCCTGCCATCTACCACCACCGCTTATCCGCCACCGCTCCGAATCCGTATCCATATACCACCACCGATTCATATACCACCACCGATTCATATCCATATCCATATACCACCACCGCTACCACCACCGCTGCCATATACCACCACCATATATCCACCACCAATCCGAGTTCCTTGCATATTAGGTTTGTTTTCGAGATCCATCT
>NW_025240471.1:1691-3590 GCF_018294505.1 Triticum aestivum
AAAACGCATTTTTCGAAAAAAAAATTGGCTATCCTATTTTTTGGTGTTTCTGAGTGTTTTGAGACAGGTGCCATTATAGGAAGTTTTTTTTGACCCGTTTCCAGTTTTTGGGTCCGGACAGTCAAAAAAAAAAATTGGTCGAAAAAATTTCGTGCCCATCCTGTCAGTTTGAGCTAAGAAGAGTTTTGAGACACTCGCCATTATAGTGATTTTTCGCAAAAAAAAAAGCGCAAAAAAAAAGAGCGGAAAAAAAAAGAGCAAAAAAAAAGAGCGAAAAAAAAATTCAGAGTGTGCTTTTCCCTTGTTTACGTGCCGCGCCGTGATTTTGTTGGTGTTCTAGGCTCGCGTCTCTAGCACAGTCTAGCCTAGGACCAGCACAGTACCGTCGTTGAGCGTTTATTCAACTTTGCATCTCTGAATTGATTATTGCTGACCCTTTTTGCTACCATACTATAAGCCTTCCCAGCTCCACATACATCTACGTCGTGTGTTTGACTCTCCCTGGTAATCGCTCTATCCAAGCTTTGAGTGTTTTTGACTACAACGGTTGCCGATCACCGCCTCCTGCTGGGTAAGAACTGGTAAGAATTTGAGATTTGCTTGACGGATTTGTGATACACCACCACCACTTCTTAGTAGTCTGTAGGATCATATTCTTGTGTGTTTCTATTGCTGCTAACCATGCCAGGATCACAAGCCGACGAGATTGACTGGGAGAACTTATCGAACAAGGAGCTTCATGATAAGTTTCAGCAAATGATGACTGAACAGGTACAAGATGTGCTGAACAATTTTGAAGAGGCCATGGAGAAGATCACTGGCCTTGAGAAGACGTTCGAAACAAAGCTCGATAACAGATTTAATGAACTGCTTGCGCGTCTTCCACCACCGGCTGCGCCTGTCGCACCTCTGCAACAACAACAACTACGCCCCCTTCCGAATCAGTATGGACGAGCACAGCGTGTTCCTATTGTGCCAGGACAAAATTCGGGTGCCGCTGTTACTGCTGTTGGTGTTTCTTTGGCTCCTGCTACTGCTCCTGCTGGTACCCAGGAGGATGATGAGTATGCGGGCGATTATGAGGATGAGGTTGATCAAAATCAGATCTACGAGCAGCCACCAGCACCACCACCAGCAGGTCGACCTCAGGTATATATTCGTAATGGTAGGCCTGCACCACCACCTCAGGTACGAGATGATGTCCATATTCCTAAACTGAAATTGAATATTCCACCATTTGAGGGTAGATATGTTCCTGATATATATCTTACTTGGGAGTTAGAAACTGAACAACGATTTACATGTTTACAATATCCTGAGGAGAGACGAGTTGCTGCTGCTGTTTGTGCTTTCACTAGTTTTGCATGTGTATGGTGGTCTGAACATTGTAGATTATATCCTATTCCAACTACTTGGGCTGCTTTGAAAACTGCTATGCGTACGCGTTGGGTTCCACCATATTATCAACGTGAATTGCTTTGGTGGAAGTCGACTTTGACGCGTTGGGCTAAGTTGGGGACTAAACTGCTTTTTAGTACTACTTGTCACCCCCAAACTGATGGACAAACTGAAGTAGTCAATAGAACGTTGTCTACTATGCTTAGGGCTGTTTTGAAGAATAATAAGAAAATGTGGGAGGAATGCTTGCCTCATATTGAATTTGCTTATAATCGTTCATTGCATTCTACTACTAAGATGTGCCCTTTTGAAGTTGTGTATGGTTTCCTACCTCGTGCACCTATTGATTTGTTGCCTCTTCCATCTTCGGAGAAGGTTAATTTTGATGCTAAACAACGTGCTGAATTGATTTTAAAAATGCATGAGTTAACTAAGGAAAACATTGAGCGGATGAATGCTAAATATAAACTTGCTGGAGATAAGGGTAGAAAACATGTTGTG
>NW_025240472.1:0-3589 GCF_018294505.1 Triticum aestivum
GTCCGAAATCAACCCTATCTCTTGTTTCCCCACACATACGGACTCTAAAAATAACCTATACTTATGTATTTCGAAATTACATGGGCCTGGCCCAATAATAAGGTGACGCAGCACCTAAAATAGCCTCGGGACGAAATTTATGAAGTGGCATCTTGTATATTTCGTCCAAGGCTTCATGCACCCATTATGGTGGCTTCAAAGTCCTGAAATCATCACTTGTAACTCCGTTCTTGTTCCCCTTGCGCATGCCATCATCCCCATGCTTGTTCTTGCTCCAATGTTCATCCTTCTCCAAGCTAGGCCCTTCATTTGTAAGCAAAACAAATGTATCCAATTTAGGCAGCATCATATTCTCATGAACATTAGAATCATTACCAAGAAACGAAAGTACCTGGTAATTTAGTTGGCGTGCACGAGCTCTAGTAATTGGTCCAGTATGTATAGCAGCAGGGCCTGTGGGTGTAACAATGGTATTGATGTCCTCATCATCCCACCTCCTTGGCCGCCACCCCTTGCTCCTATATAAGTAGATCCATCTAGTAGCTTTTCCTTGGGATTTGTTTAGTTAAAAGTTAGCCATTGCAACTTCGTGTACTTCGTTTGTGTCCAACGACCAGACCAAGACCGCTTACGGATCCCCACCTTTATCAATACTTCATATATACTCGCAATATTCAGATTGCTTTTATCATATTCTTGCTTGTTCTTCGATTGCTTGCAGGAATAGACCTTCGTGGTCAGGTTGATTGTGCTCCGGCGTGGTCAATAACCTCTCGGAGTTGGTTTAGCGATTGCTAAGGCGCAATGTCGTGCACGTTTGTAGTCGGATCGTCAAAGTCGTCTCCACCAAATCGATAGTTATCATCTCATCGAAAGATCGGGACACCCCCGCCTCTATCAAGTGGTATCAGTTTTCAGGTTGCTCGGTGAGAATTTCCAGTTTTCCTAGATTAGATTTATTTTCTTACCCATTGTCCAAGAAAAAGCCACAAAAAAAGTTAGATATATTCATCCTTTCTCCAAGCCAGTCTGAGCCTTTGCAATTTTCTTTTCATTGTATGCATTATTGAATTATCGGTTGCATCGTCGTGTCGACTTGCTGGTCTTAGTGTCTAGTTCGTTTAGAGTTTCGAGTTCTTTTCACATTAGTCACACCGCCGCTGCATCGTTAGCCCTTCCGTTGTTCACCATCCATCCATCAGTTTCCACCACGTGCTACCCACCGTTCATTGTCATAATCATAGTTGAGATCATTCACATCTTCGCTTGATCCAATCTGCATCTTATCTAGTTTGTTTGGAACGAGAGAGAGAAAAAAAAGGAGAAAAAAAAAGAGAAAAAAAAGAAAAAAAAAGTCGGAGAAAAAAAGGAAAAAAGTGTAAGGAAAAAAAAGAGAGAAAAAAAAACAAAATTCGGATCTATCTAGACTCAATCTCGTAGTTGAATTCGAATTGGAATGTGTTTTGTGCACTGTTTAGTAAAACAGGCATAACTTCCTCATACGAAGTCCGTTTTGGCTCCACAAGTACTCAAATTAAAGCTAGCGACTAGACGCATCTGAATAGTTACAAAAGCTAGTTCAATATTTGGAGCCTCAAAATCAGCTTCTAAATAGGTCTTTTTGCCCTCCAAAGTTTGCGCATACAGTTTGTTCCAGTTTTTCAGGCCAGTTTTAGAATTCTTTGACTCCTTATATCAATTCGGAATTGAGTGATTCTTTCTGCATTGGAAAGCTTGAGTTAGTAGAAAACTTTTCAAGAGGAAAATTGGAGAGAGAGTTGTTATATATCCTGCTGGGCAGTTGTTATTCATCATTATCTTTACTGCCGTTGTGATCTTCACTTATATCTTGCTGTCCAGAGCTACTTATCCTTCATTGATGCTAGTTGTGCTATGCCGTGACCTCATTAGTCTTCTAGGCTCGCGTCTCTAGTCCGGTCTAGCCTAGGACCAGCACATTACCGTCGTTGAACGTTTATTCAACATTGCATCTTTGAATTGATTATTGCTAATCTTTTGCTACCATATATAGCCAACCCAGCTCCACATATTTCTACACCGTGTATATGTACGTTCCCCTGGCAATCGCTTTACACAATCTTCAGAGTTAATTGACACCGCTGGTTGGCTATCACCACCTGCCGCATGGTAAGAACTTGTAAGATATTGATATTTGCTTTACTGTGAGCACTTTACAACCACACCCTAGTAGTGCATAGGAACATTATTCTCGAATTTTGTTTCTTGTTTCTACTAATCATGACAGGTTCCGGAGAAATAAGTTTTTGGACGACGAATACATCTTCACCATCATGAGAGTTGGGACAACACACACAAGCACATGGTCAGGTTATCTCTTTACCATCATTTGAGGGTAGATTTAATCCTGCTATTTATCTAGCTTGGGAGTTTGAAGTAGAACAAGTTTTTAGTTACCATGACTTTTCTGAACTTGAGCGAGTACGAGCTGCCACTAGAGCATTTACTGGTTTTGCTTCTGTTTGGTGGAGTGTGCATTGCAAGAAAAACATTGATAACCAACCCACAACTTGGAAAGATTTGAAACATGTAATGAGACAACAATTTTTCCCTCGTTACTATCGTCGTGAATTGCTTCGCAAATTTGAACAATTTAAACAAGGCATTAACACTGTTCATGCTTACTACCAAGAGTTCAAATCTTATATGCGTCATTGTGACATAGAAGAATGTGAGGATGATACAATGAATAGATTTTTTGGTGGTTTGAACCATGATATTCAGGCAAGATTTAGGTATATTCCTCGTTGCATTACTGGTATGTATGTTCGTGCTTGTACCTTTGAGAGACAGTTACAGGAGGATCCATTGGGTGACTACAACAACTACTATTCCAATTCATGCTCACTACCATCGGTTGATTCCTCCACCGTTGCACCTACTAGAGCAGCCACACCTCAGATTATGAGTGCGACATCATCTCAAGTGTATGGTGCATTGTCATTGTCCATACCGACATCAGCTACGTCTTTGCGACAAGGTAACAGTATATGTATTGATGATATAACTTCACATGAGAATGATGCATCCCTAATTAACTTAAATACATCATGTGTTGAGTTACCTGTTGATTTGAGCACGCCACCTATTTTAGAGAATCATGTTACTATCATGAATGCATCATGTGATCAAACAACTGAAATACCAACAATTTTGAGTGCACCCATTGAATTAACTATTGATGCAAAAGAATCAATATTTAATCATTTTGATATGACCTCTAATCTTGGTGATGATTCTGTGTCCAGTGACTTACTGCATGTTTGCTTATTTAAGCATGTTGTAGCATTTAAATTTGATGCAAATAAGGTTTATTCACCAACGTTGGGATGGTTTAATGATGAATATTGTCAATCTTTTGATAGGAATAAGAGCTTCACTTATATGTGCAAACCGAGTTGCAATATTTTCATGCCTTCTACTTATGATAATATTTTGGCTTTATATTTTATGATCTATGAAAGTTACTCATCTATACATGTGTCATATGTGCAAAAATCAAGGGAAGTAAAAATGGATGACATATACATATACAACATGTATACCTTGT
>NW_025240473.1:0-3589 GCF_018294505.1 Triticum aestivum
CGGAGATGAGGGAGGAGAAGCTCACCAGAGAGGAGGGAGGAGAAACCGTGAGGGGAGGGGAGGGGAGGAGAGGAGGGAGGAGGAGGTCGCCGGAGAGGAGGAGGAGGTCGCCGGAGAGGAGAAGGAGGAGGTCGCCGGAGAGGAGGAGGGTAGTATGGTGGAGGAGAGAAGGGAAGATGGAGTGGAGGAGAGGAGGAGATGTAGTGGAGGAGAGGTGGAGTGGAGGAGAAGAATGAAGAGGTAAGGAGGAGAGGACACGCCCAACCATATATACGGCATAGTAATGGCGCACCGTGGGCAGGTGCACCATTACTTTATTTTTAGTTTTTTGATTTATTTTGAATTTTGAAGGCGGGAAGATACTAATGGCGCACCATGGGCAGGTGCGCTACGAGTAACTTTTTTTTTATTTTTTTTGATTTATTTTGAATTTTGAAGGCGGGAAGATAGTAATGGCGCACCATGGGCAGGTGCGCCATTAGTAAGTTTGAATTTTCTTGAATTTTTTTGCCTCTCTAGATCTTAAAAGCCCCGTATCTTTTTTTCTGTTAGGTTTTTGAGGATTTTGAAAATGTTTAACGGGGTTCCCCCCGTTAAATTCGGATGTAACTTTTCGAGTAGATGATTTTTCATATAAAAAACTTTTTCATCCGAGTTCGTATGCAAAAGAGTGCGGGTGCACCGGATACAGTCCCAGGCGCCAGCAACGAGATCGGGCGCATAGTGCGGGTGCACCGGATACAGTCCCAGGCGCCAGCAACGAGATCGGGCGCATAGAGCGCTGACGAGGAGGTCTCGATATTCTGCAAGCACAACCATGGCTAAATCCTATTTGGCACCCTCTGCGCCCGCTATAGTACAACTCGCAATCGGGCGCATACCCCCACCTCTCCGCTGGACCGGCCCATCTAGCTTTTTCCCTCTGTTTTTTCAAAAGGGCAGCCCCAGTGCATGTAGCTCCCGCTTGCGCAGGGTCTGGGGAAGGGTCCGACCACTTTGGGTCTATTGTACGCAGCCTTTCCCTACATTTCTGTAAGAAGCTATTTCCAGAACTTGAACCTGTGACCTCATGGTCACAAGGCAGCAGCTTTACCACTGCGCCAAGGCTCCCCTTCTTCCTTCTGTTTTTTCAAAACACGAGAAAAAACTGATAGTGCTTTGATTCAAACAAGGGACCTCCTGCTTAACGGTAAGCTGCGTAACCACCCCACCAACCCCAACTAGACATGCTAATTTCATATTTCTATGCCTTTTACTTTGTTCTTTTTCCTTTTTGGTTTTTTCTATTTTATTATTTTTATTTTTTTCTATTTATTTTTTATTTTTATTTTTTTCTTCCTGGGTTTGATGAATTTTTGAAATTCGTGAACTTTTTCTTCAACATCGATGAACTTTAATCAAATGTGTTTAACTTTTTTCAAATTTGATGAACCTGTTTCAAATTCGATGAACTTATTCCCAAATTGGATGAACTATTTTTCAAATTCGTTTAACTTTTTTCAAATCCGATGAACTTTCTTCAAGATTGGTGAACTTTTTTTTCAAAATCGATGATTTTTTTTCAAATCAATGAACTTTTTTAAAAAGTGGTGAACTATTTATTCAACTCGATGAACTTTTTCCAAAATTTGATGAACTTTTTTCAAATTTGTTTTTTTTGAAAAGTCAACATGTTCAACAGTGAATTAGACAAAAGTTTAATGGTCAATGCGGTCAACTCAGCTTAACGACCGACGGTCAATTGATCGAACGAGCGAGCTGCTTTTTTCGAACAGAAGTGATCGAACGAAGGGAATCTGATCCAGCTAAATGGGTTGGCCCAAGTGAGTTGGACGTGAGCGCCACCAGGCACAAGGGGCGCATAAGGCGCCAACGAGGAGGACTCGGTAGAAGGAAAACGACACCAATGCACTCTTTCCGTCAGTGAAGTAGGCATGTAGCCCAATCTGTAGTTTGGCCTAGTGTTGCCAGACTAATGCTATAATATGTATGTATATATCGCTTGTTGCCAGCAAAATAGTTCTCTCCCAGCCCATTAGTGGGGGCGTTGTGTGGGTTTTAGAAGGAACCTTACGTCCGGTTTTGGGAGTTTTTCATCCGATTTTCCATTCTTTTTATGTGTGTTTAATTACGGTTTAGTGCTTCAGTTTTTGTTTTTTTCACTTTAATTTTCTTTTTTTCTCTTTTCCCTTTCTCAGTTTCTTTTCTTATTTTACTTTTTCTTTTTAAATAGAGATTTTTCTTTAAATTTGTGTGTTATCCAAGTCGTGAACAAATTTTATATTCAGGATCGTTTCTAGAATTCACAAAAAAATTGAATTTGTGGAATTTTATTATCCCTGTTAATTTTAGTATTCATAATTAGTTCTTAAATGTGATGAAAATTAAATAATTATATTTTTAAACTTATGCGCATATTTCAAAAAATTTAAAAGAAATACTCCCTCCGTCTCAAAATAAATGTCTCAAGCTTAGTTCAACTTTGTACTAAAATTAGCACAAAGTTAAGACACTTATTTTGGGATGGAGGGAGTATTAATTGACAGGCATTCTTTTATCAGCGAAGATTTTTTAAATTAAAATGAAACTAACTAACTGCAATAAAAAAGTGAAGAAAATCAAACTATATTTTCTATTTAGAACTAATGAATTAAAATAGTACAATAAAATGAACCAAAATAAAAGATAAAATAATTAATTATGTGTACCCTACTAGAGCTAGCGACATAAGCCAGCCCCCACCCACACACACACATACATGGTCGTGCGGAGCGTCATAAGGGCATGTACAATGGTTCTATCTTAGCAATGCCACGTAGGATAAATGATGAGGTGGAGGAGAGAGAAATTATAAAAGAAGGCTTGTCTTCTCTTAATTAAGAGAAGGCAAGAGATGATCTCTTAGCACAATAAGTCTCACCGCGTTTTTAGGAATAACTAGTTATTGAAGATGAGGCTAAGAGATAACCCATTGTAGGCATGTTTTTCTCATCTCTAAATTACATGCAAGATTTAAGATAAGACTACCTTATCGACCATTGTACATGCCCTAAGCAATCAGATTATATTTATCGCAATAAAGCAGTGGATATCAAAACTTGAAAAAAAAAGCAGTGGATATCAATGGGGAGGTATAACTCACATATAGCGAGATGGTAGCTCTCCTCGCCCGCAACGCCCACACATGGCGGGCCCATTAATGTACTCCCGATTACTCGCGATCCCTAGTGCACTTCAATCGTTGTGTTCGGCGCTATAGGTCCAGTTTTTTTTTATGGAGTTGTTCAATTTTTAGTTGTGTTTCGCTTTCTTTCTTTTCTCTATTTTTCTTTATGGGTTTCATCATTTTTTTTGGTTTTCACTGCATTTTCACGGTTTCACATGGTTATTTAGTTTTTTTGTTTTTCTTTTCTTTTTTAATTTTTTTTTCATATTTTCTTCCATTTTTTTCTCTTCCTTATTTTTCTTTATTATTTTCACTATATTTCAGTGTTTCGCATCTGTTTGTTTGGTCTGTAGGTTCTAATTTGAGTTTATTTATTTCTTTTATGTTTTCGTTTTCTTTTTTCCTAAACATGTGTACATATCA
>NW_025240474.1:0-3588 GCF_018294505.1 Triticum aestivum
TCAACAAAAACCCTAGGAAAGAGGGTATTGCCTTTGAGAGGAAACTCAATGCTGATGGAACATATTGGAAACCTAAGCAGTACCCCAAAACCCCATGGGTTGCTGCAAAGGGACCTCCAGTCGATCCATCCAATCTATCTGGCTTTACATGTGAATCTTATCATTCGTCTGATGAGTCATTTGACTCAAACTATAAACTGTTCAAAAATCAGAATGGTGAAGTATTTGCTAGATATGTTGGGACTAACTGCAGGAACGGTTCTCCTATGAAGAAAATCTGGGTTCCCAAAAGTTGCCTTGAAAGTCTTCAGGTGAATGTCCTCATGACACCACCTGTGAAGAAAAGGAACTCCAGATCAAACTCTTCATATGAACCGAATTCTTCATATGGATCCAAGTCCTCATACGGACCAAATTCCTCACGTGGATCAAATTCCTCAAAAGGATCAAAGCCCTCATATGATCATCATCGTGCTAACCCTTCTGTTTCGCAGGGTAGAGCTAAAGGCTATGAATATGTGCATTATTCTTCAAATCATCATGTTCATAAGACCTCAAAGAATTTCTCTGCTTATTCATATGCTTACCCTAACCCCTCCTATGTGAAACAAAGTGGACTGGCGTCTATGCCACCTTTCTCATATGGTGCTCGCAGAGTGATGAATTCTTTGCCACCCCTCCAGATGTGGGTGGTGGAGAAAAAGAACTAATCTCTTATGCAGGTTCAGGTCTCCAGTCGTGCTCAAAACGACTGAAGAATTTGCTGGAGACCTGAACAATGCCTGAAAGGACGCTGGCTAATCATGAAGCAATGAATTGTCATTTCTCACGTCCTCATACTGAATTATCTATGCTATTTCTTGATGAAATTGAACTCATGATACTGATATCATATTCTTCACTAATGAAGTATATGAGTTTGTAAGCTGCACTAATTCATCTGCAGGATGATCAACCCAAAGCAAATGAGTGGGTCCTCGATAGTGGATGTACAAATCACATGAATGGTGACAAGAATCTATTGATGGATGCTCCCTTATCACCGTCACATCTGAAGCACATCATCTTCGCTGACAAAGGCAAAAGTCAGGTATTGGGTGTAGGTAAGGTTGTGATCTCAAAGGATCGACACATGGACAAAGTCATGCTTGTCGAGTCCTTAAGATACAACCTCATGTCTGTCTCAATGCTTTGTGATCTTGATATGGTTGTTGTCTTTGGAAGATATCATTGTGTTGTGATCATGGAAGCTGACTATTCCAAAGTCTTCAAAGGCTTTAGGAGAGGAGATATGTATATTGTTAATTTCTCTACAGGACCACAGCCTGCCGTGTGCTTACCTGTGAAAGCTTCAGAAGGCTGGCTATGGCATCGACGACTTGGTCATGCTGGAATGAGGAATCTGCACACGCTTGCGAAGAAGAAGCATGTCATTGGCATTGAGAATGTCAAATTCCTCAAGGATCACTTATGCAGAGCTTGTGAAGTTGGATAGATGACAAAGGCCAAGCATCCAATGAAGACTATAATGACTACCACTTGACCATTTGAATTGCTTCACATGGATCTCTTCGGTCCTAATCATTATTCTGCTATGATGAATGATGCATCTCTATATGGCTTTTTTATTGTTGATGATTGTTCTCGTTACACATGGGTACATATTGTCACTTACAAACATGAAGTGCAGGAAGTCTTCAAACGATTTTCCTCGAGGGCTTCAACCAACTTTGGTGTGAAGATCAAACACATCATAAGTGACAATGGGACTGAGTTCAAGAATTCCGGTCTTGATGGCTATCTTGATGAACTTGGAATTACTCATGAGTTATCTGCTCCTTATACTCCTGAGCGGAATGGCATCGTGGAGTGCAAGAACAGAACCCTCGCTGAAATGGCTCGCACTATGCTTGATGAATACAAGACACCTCATCGGTTCTGGATTGATGCAATTGATACTGCTTGCCACATCATCAATAGAGTCTATCTTCATAAATTCTTCAAGAAGACTGGCTATGAACTCCTCACTGACAAGAAACCCAATGTAAGTTACTTCAAAGTCTTCGGTGCTAAATGTTGGATTAGAGATCCACATCAGAATTCGAAATTTGCACTGAAAGCACATGAGGGTTTCATGCTTGGTTACAGAAAGGACTCACACACCTACAGAGTCTTCAACAGTGTTCTTCACAAGATTGTTGAAACTGTAGATGTGCGGTTCGATGAAACTAATGGCTCGCAAAGAGAGCACCTACCTTCTGTGATAGATGAACCAGCACCTGAGGATTCTATCAAGCTCAAGGCCACTGAGGATGTCATGCCTACTGAAGAATCTGCTGAAGAATTCATTCCAGAACGTGATGAACGTCGTACTAGCACACCTGAAGAAAATGGTGCTGAGGAAAATGCTCCTGAAGAAAATGCGGATCAAATTCCTCAAAGACAACCCGCTCATCCTCGAATTGCAAATGAAGTGCAAGTCGAAAAGATCATCGATGACATTCGTGCACCAGGTCCTCTCACACGCTCAAAAGCTTCACATTTATCTAACTTTTGTGGGCACTTTGCTTTTGTCTCTATCAAAGAGCCCACCAAGGTAGTTGAAGAATTTCTGGAGCCTGAGTGGATTCAAGCTATGCAAGAAGAATTACATTAGTTCGAGCTCAACAACGTCTGGGAACTAGTCAAACGTCCAGATCCTCGCAAGCACAACATCATTGGCACAAAATGGATCTACAGCAACAAGCAATATGAAAATGGCCTTGTGGTGAGGAATAAGGCATGGCTTGTAGCTCAAGGCTACACACAGGTTGAGGGTATTGATTTCGATGAAACTTTTGCACCTGTTGCTAGACTTGAGGCTATTCGCATATTACTTGCTTATGCTAACCATCATAATATCACTTTATATCAAATGGATGTGAAAAGTGCATTCCTCAATGGTAAGCTTGAGGAAGAAGTATATGTTGCTCAACCCCCAGGTTTTGAAGATCCAAAGAATCCCGACAAAGTCTTCAGACTCAACAAGGCCCTGTATGGCCTCAAGCAAGCCCCTCGGGCATGGTATGACACTTTGAAGGAATTCTTCATGAAGAAAGGCTTCAACCTGGTTCACTCGGCCCAACTCTTTTCACTAAGTCCTATGATGGTGAATTGTTTGTGTGCCAAATATATGTTGATGATATTATCTTTGGACGTACTGACCTACGCTATAGTGATGAATTTGCCTATATGATGAGTGAAGAATATCAAATGTCTATGATGGGAGAGTTAAAATTCTTTTTAGGTCTTCAAATTCCTCAACAACGCAATGGTATATTCATATCGCAGGAGAAATACCTCAAAGATGTATTGAGGAAATTCGGCATGCAAGATTGCAAAGGGGTCAAAATTCCAATGCCCACAAATGGCCATCTATGCACTGATGAAAATGATAAAGACTTCGATCAAAAGGTATACCGCTCCATGATTGGCTCTTTATTGTACCTATGTGCATCTAGGCCAGATATTATGCTTAGTGTTTGCATGTGTGCCCGATTTCAAGCTACACCGAAGGAATCACACCGTAAAGCTGTGAAGCATATTCTT
>NW_025240475.1:0-3588 GCF_018294505.1 Triticum aestivum
CTCAAGAGTGCCCAGGCGACTTACCACCGGTATGTACAGAACTGTCTTCACGATCAGATTGGGCGCAATGTTCATGCTTACGTGGATGACATAGTGGTGAAGTCCAGAGAGAAGGAAACCTTGATATCTGATCTGAAGGAAACCTTTGATAATCTCCGGGTTTATAAGATGATGCTTAACCCGGCCAAATGTGTGTTTGGCGTACCTGCAGGCAAGCTTTTGGGTTTTCTGGTCTCCAACAGGGGCATTGAAGCTAATCCGGAGAAGATCAAGGCAATTACCTCTTTGGCTAAATCGGCGTGCATCAATGATGTTCAGTGACTGGCGGGTCGTGTTGCTGCTTTAAGCCAGTTCATAAGCCGGTTAGGTGAGAAGGCCTTACCGCTATATCAGATGATGAAGAAAACAGACACTTTTGTCTAGAGTGATACTGCTAATACTGCCTTTGAAGATTTTAAGAGACAGTTATCTGAGCCGCCGGTCCTAGCGACTCCCATTGATAGAGAGCCATTGCTGTTATATGTGGCTGCTAACTCACGTGCTGCCAGTGTTGCATCATGGTGGAGCGCAAGGAGGCTCGTAAGGAGCATCCGGTTCAACGGCCGGTTTACTACATCAGTGAGGTGCTCATTGAGTCTAAGCAAAGGTATCCACATTGGCAGAAGCTTGTTTACGGGGTGTTCATGGCAAGCCGGAAGCTGAAGAAATACTTCCAGGGTCACCCGATCACCGTGGTAAGTTATGCCCCCTTGGGAGACATCATCCAGAATAGAGAGGCCATAGGACGAGTCGCCAAGTGGGCCATTGAGCTTGGGCCTCATGGTTTGAAGTACATGCCACGTACTGCTATTAAATCTCAAGCCCTGGTGGACTTTATCAATGATTGGACAGAGCTGCAGACACCTGAGGAAAAGCCGGATAACACGTATTGGACTATTCACTTTGATGGGTCCAGGCAGTTGGAAGGCTCGGGGGCTGGAGTCGTTTTAACTTCCCCTCGAGGTGACAAATTTTGTTATGTGCTCCGGCTTATGTTTCCTTGTACTAATAATGCAGCTGAATATGAGGCCTTGCTCCATGGTCTTCGGATGGCCAAAGAGATGAATTTGAGCCGGATAAGGTGCTTGGGCGACTCAGACCTCGTGGCTCAACAGGTGTCAGGCAAGTGGGACTCCAAGGATCCCCTTATGGCGGCTTACCATCGTGAAGTTGATGCTGTAGCTGGGCACTTCAAGGGTTATCAAGTGGAGCACATTGATCGTAGGAAGAAAGAGGCGGCTGATGCTTTGAGCCGGCTAGGATCTCAACGTAAGCCGGTGCCACCTAACACCTTCTTGGATATTTTGCACAATCCTTCTGTTAAGTTACCCACAGAGGAAGACATATCTGTTCCAGACCCAGAAGCACAGTTGGTGGCAGCTCTTCACGTCATCCCGGATTGGACAATGCCGTATTTGGCTTACATGACCCGGGGAGAGTTGCCTGAGGATGAGACCTTGGCGAGACAAATCATCCGGCGGTCTAAATCCATGACAATTGTTCATGGTGAGTTACATCATCGTAGTGTCACGGGGGCATTTCAACGTTGTGTGTCACCTGCGGAGGGTCAGGAGATACTTCATGAGATCCATGAAGGGGATTGTGGTCATCATGCCGGCTCAAAATCTCTCGTGGCCAAGGCTTTCCGTCATGGTTTTTATTGGCTGACGGCTCATGCTGATGCGGAAGATCTGGTCAGTAAATGCGACGGTTGTCAAAAATTCTCACGACGAGGTCATGTGCCGGCTCAAGAGTTGAGGATGATTCCAATTACTTGGCCGGTTGCAGTCTGGGGGCTTGATATGGTCGGGCCTTTCAAAAGGTCTAAGGATAAAAAGACACACCTCCTGGTGGCAGTGGATAAATTTACAAAGTGGGTTGAGGCAGAGCCGGTCAGTAAGTGTGATGCAGCCACGGCGGTTCAGTTCATGAAAAAGGTGATCTTTCATTTTGGTTTTCCACACATCATCATAACTGATAATGGCACTAATCTCTCCAAAGGTGCCATGGAAGAGTTCTGTCAACGAGAACATATCCGGCTTGATGTTTCGGCAGTTGCCCATCCTCAATCCAATGGTCAAGCAGAAAGAGCCAATCAGGAGATCTTGAAGGGTATAAAACCCCGGCTCTTGGTCCCCTTACAGCGTACGCCGGGTTGTTGGGTGGAGGAATTACCCTCTGTGATTTGGAGCATCAACACTACACCTAACAGATCTATGGGTTATACACCTTTCTTCATGGTGTACGGAGCAGAGGCGGTCCTGCCAAGTGACATCCATCATGATTCGCCCTGCGTGGCGGCTTACGTTGAGGTTGATAATGAAAAAGCTCGTCAGGATGCACTTGACTTGTTGGATGAAGAGCGAGACTTGGCAATAGCCCGCTCGGCGATTTACCAGCAAGACCTGCGCTGCTACCACAACCGCCGGGTTAGGACCAGAACCTTTCAGGAAGGTGACTTAGTGCTCTGGCTCATCCAGGATCAGTCTGATATGCACAAGCTATCCCCCCCTTGGGAAGGACCCTTTGTGGTCAGCAAGAACCTGAACAACGGGTCATACTACCTCATCGATGTTCAAGAGCACAAAGACTCACGTAAGTTGGAAGAGGAGACCCGTCGGCCATGGAACATCGCTCATCTTCAGCCTTCCTACAATTGAGCCACCGGCTCTCAGGATGTATATATTTTGACGATGTATATATATTATGAAAAGCAATAAAGTAGGACCTTTGTCCTTTTCATCCTCAAAAGTTTACATGCTTTCTATATTATGTTGTTGAAACAACCGACAGGGAGCGGATCATATTTGAATCCGGCTTTCCCTTTGGTCTGGCTTATGATCATATCTGAATCTAGCCATGATCACTTGGGGGCTTCCTGTTCAAACATAGGTCATATTCGAACCAAAGAGAACATAGCTATCGATACCCACTTGATCGGCATACTGCCTAACCCACTAGGGGGCTTCTTGATCATATCTGAATCATAGCTTAATCCCTTTGGGTCTGACATGGATCGTATTCGAATCAGCGTCATTAAACAACTCTTATGGTCACTTGGGGGCTTCCTGTTCAAACATAGGTCGTATTCGAACCAAAGAGAACATAGCTGTTGATACCCACTTGATCGGCATCACCAAAGCCACTGGGGGCTATATGATCATATCCGAATCTTAGCTTAATCCCTTTGGAACGGTTTACTGATCGTATTCGAATCAGAAGCCTTTAAACTTGGTCTATTGTTCATCACACTTTGCAATCACAATTATTTGACTATTCTGAGGTCATTTTGAAAGCATTTGTGGGGTGGTCTTTATTCCACCGGTTTAATATCGATCAAATAAGATTGTTAGCGCATAAACAAGCATTATATGTGCCAGGTTTTAGGATTAACAAAGTTTACCTTCATTGTTCGGGTCACATAAGCCGGCAAGGTAATCAAAGGATCACAGGTATGCTGTTACGATTGTGTTTCAAGGATATAATCGAAAACCGGCTTTTATGATTTTTTGATTCATAGTCCGGGTTATCAACACATTATGTGACCCC
>NW_025240476.1:0-3588 GCF_018294505.1 Triticum aestivum
GAAAAAAAAGTGCCCAGAAAGTTCTGAAATTTTTACACAACAACACTCATATGATGTTTAGATACCTGGGAAATTTTCAACTTTAATGGATTTATAGATTGAGAGAATCATCCATTTTTTAGATTTACACGTGGCATGCTGACTGGGTTGCCCAGTCAGCTTTGACCGGGTCAAAACCACTTGACTAGCCTCAAACCGAGTCAAGGGGGGTAAAGTGGACAGTGTGACAAGTTCAGGGTTGAAATCCGACCGGTTTTAGAGTTGAGGGTTGACAATCAAACGCCATGGTTAGTTGAGGGTTGAAATGTGGACTTTTCTCTATATATATAAATATGTCTGCAGCCTCGATCAGCAAGAGGGAGCCTCGATGAGATGAGATGAGATGAGATGAAACCGGAGAAAGGGTATCCTTTGCTTGAAGAAAAGAAAAAGAAGCAGAGGAGAATGGCGTCACTGCTGATGATGCAGGTTGCATCCAAGCAAGTAAACAAACAAATGGCCCATGCATCTCTTTTTCTTTTGAAGCAAATGGCCCATGCCTTGCCTCGAAACTGAGTGAACATGATCAAGTGTTTGCGTCTGACTGCCCGAGGTGAGCTGGTCAATTTCTTTTCATTTTCCACCGCCGGCCATATAGATACGGGGAGAGGCTAAGCTAAACTTGATAAGTTACAGATTACGGCTCACTTGGTTGGAGAAATTGAGGGATAGGCGCAGTGGGATCGCTGGCTCCCGAGCTCTTAGAGTACTTTATTTTAATTTCAAGCCACTAAAGTAAGTTTTTTTAGTGAACTGAGGATACCTCAGATGGTTAGGTTTCTTGTGGAAATTTATTTGGCGTTTGTGATGACTTTGTTAATCTCAAGATGTTGTGCGGCTAAGTATTTCGGAGGTGCTTATAGTGATAGGATGTGCGTGTGAACGTTCATAGGGGTGAATGTATGTGAGCATCTGTCTTCTACCGTGTCTATAAAAATATAAGTCTTTTTTTTATAATGGAAATATATTAATATCAATCGGATATCAATTACACTCTGCCTCTGGAACAACATAATGTCAAGAGCTCGTCGAGACATCAAGGATGCACACAACCAAAAGAAAAGAGAAAAGAAAAACATCAAACAGATCAGCGAAGTAGGAGGAACTACCGCCATCAAGACCACACAAGGACTGCAAAAAAGGTTCTCCAAGAACGACGCCTCCAAGAAGGAACCGTGCACCAACACAGTCGCCGCCTGAGCACAGATCATGGGTTTTCACCCTGAAGAAAGTCTGACTGAACTCCAAGCAATGCCTCCAACAAGAAGACGAATAGAGATCCGCCATTGCCAGGTACAACCAGTGAAGGTCGGACCAAGGGTTTTCATACCGGAAGTCGAGACTTTGTGCCCAAAAAGCACCACCAATAAGAAGTCAACATGTGTTGTCGCGCCTGCTAGCCGGTACTCCTGCAAAACGCCGATCATCTGGTCCACAATCTTCACCACAACCAAACTCGCCTCCGTCGTCATTTGAAATCTCAAAGTCCACATGAGCCATCGAGATCCATTGGTCATTTGATCCGGCAAAACCATCTTGAGATTCCCCATCATTGTTAGCACCACGGTAATTGCCGGTAAATATGCCTTGGCGTACCTCATGGTGCCGACAAATCGGAGTGTGATAGGTCCATAAGAATGATCGAGTACAGCGACAGAAAATTAAGCCGATTGCTGGTGCGGAGATCCGGTCAAGGAGCTTAGCCGCACCAACCCCGCAAAGCAAACCTGCCATGTAATGTCCCTCTTGAGCCTGTTGTTGGGGACTATCACTCTTGGCGCCCGACGGTCCATGTGTTGCGGCAGTTGATTGCCGGCAACTCAACGGACACCTCTGGCACCCACGAACTCACTCCGGTCGCAACTCTGCGTCGTGTGGACCAGACGTACGTCCGCGAGTGGCTCATCACCTGGCGGTCCATGTGCTGTGACGGCAGATTGCCGGCGACACGACGGACTCCACAAAACCCATGAACTCGGTCCGGTCGCAACATGGCGTCGCGTGGACCAGACCCGTGTCCACGAGCAGCTGTCGGTGCTCTGATGATCTGACCGCCACCATCTTGTGTCGTCGGCCTCACGATCCGGCCACCTCCGTCCTGTGTTGTCGGCCTCACGATCCGGCCACCGCCGTCCTGTGTCGTTGTCCTCACGATCTGGCCACTGCATTGCTGCGTCGTGGCCTTCCGATTTGGCAGGTCTAATGCATCCTGCCCCATGTACATGCATACATGCGCTGGGGTATGATTGTGCACGTAGACTTTATCGGCCGCCGACTGAAGCGCAAGCCTAGATCAGATCCGAGACGACTGGATCGGTGAAGAGTGCCCAGGCTAATGAAAAAGAAACAGGCAGGAGCGCCCCGCCGCCGCCGTCTGCCGTGGGACGACCTCCTCCGGCGACGGCGGCGGGGGGAGGAAGGTCAGCGAGGGGGGGGCCGACGGCTGGGGCGGTAGGGTCCCCCGAGTCGCCCGGCGCGGACATGTAGAATATAAACTAGAAGGGTGATGTTGTTGTGTTGTTATGGCATTTCAGACCATAGAAAACTATTAGCTAGATACATGATATGGAGACTTTGTATTATTTCATGCAGAAGTTATTTGTCTTTGGTAGAATATTCTTCAATTTAATTTATCTCCATATGCTAGAGTTTCGTATGATTTTAGCATCTTTGTGAAAAAAATAGAAAAATAACTCGCGTGAAGCAACAGTATTGGGCCAGCCCAGTGGCACATGGGTCGTCGGCGAGATGTATTACGACTCGCACCAGGCGAGAAATAGCATTTGCGGAGGAGTTGCAGAGAACTCGGGGAACGCCACAAATGAGTGTGAACATATATTCCATCCAGATACAAGATAGTAGGAAACGACAACACTCGATACAAATACTCTCAACTTAGCTAGGAACCGACAACACTATTCCCTCCGTTCCGAATTACTTGTCTTGAATTTGTCTAAATACGGATGTATCTAGACTCATTTTAGTGCTACATACCTTCGTATTTAGACAAATCTAAAACAAGTAATTCGGAACAGAGGGAGTAGATACAAACAGTCTCAACCTAGTTAACTGCATATACCTTGGAATCTCACTCGCTCGGATATTGAGAAATGTCTGCACCCTTGTGGGTAACAAAACATTTTTAGCCTTCTCCGGCAAAAAAAGGTTGGTGGCTGGCGGCTGGCTCGCAAACAAAACTGTGATAGACACGCGGCATTTTAATCGCCCGAATTTACAGGCGTAACACCAAGCGACCAGCTGGGGGTTGCGAAACCGAAGAAATCGGGCTGAATTAACACGCCCGGTGAAAACAACATGCATAGCAGTTGCTGTTCATTGGGCTCTATATAAAGGAGGTTGATCGACGCGTACCTGCACACACACACAGAGTCAGAGACGACGTATAGGTTGCAGGCAAGTGACAAACATGGCTAACGGGAAGCTGCTGGCCGTGCTTGCTCTCTTCCAGGTCCTGTCGCTCCTCCTCCACGTCCATGGCGTCTCCGGGGCCATCAGCCTCACGCACAAGCATGCAAAGCGGCCCGGCGC
>NW_025240477.1:0-3588 GCF_018294505.1 Triticum aestivum
AGCGCAAAAAAAAGAGCGCAAAAAAAAAGAGCGAAAAAAAAATTCAGAGTGTGCTTTTCCCTTGTTTACGTGCCGCGCCGTGATTTTGTTGGTGTTCTAGGCTCGCGTCTCTAGCACAGTCTAGCCTAGGACCAGCACAGTACCGTCGTTGAGCGTTTATTCAACTTTGCATCTCTGAATTGATTATTGCTGACCCTTTTTGCTACCATACTATAAGCCTTCCCAGCTCCACATACATCTACGTCGTGTGTTCGACTCTCCCTGGTAATCGCTCTATCCAAGCTTTGAGAGTTTTTGACTACAACGGTTGCCGATCACCGCCTGCTGCTGGGTAAGAACTGGTAAGAATTTGAGATTTGCTTGACGGATTTGTGATACACCACCACCACTTCTTAGTAGTCTGTAGGATCATATTCTTGTGTGTTTCTATTGCTGCTAACCATGCCAGGATCACAAGCCGACGAGATTGACTTGGAGAACTTATCGAACAAGGAGCTTCATGATAAGTTTCAGCAAATGATGACTGAACAGGTACAAGATGTGCTGAACAATTTTGAAGAGGCCATGGAGAAGATCACTGGCCTTGAGAAGACGTTCGAAACAAAGCTCGATAACAGATTTAATGAACTGCTTGCGCGTCTTCCACCACCGGCTGCACCTGTCGCACCTCTGCAACAACAACAACTACGCCCCCTTCCGAATCAGTATGGACGAGCACAGCGTGTTCCTATTGAGACAGGACAAACTTCTGGTGCCGCTGCTACTGCTGTTGGTGCTTCTTTGGCTCCTGCTACTGCTCCTGCTGGTACCCAGGCCGACCTTCATCATGGACACCACGTGCATCTTCTACTTCAACTGCACCAGCACCTCCATCAGGTGCCACCTCCAGCCGTGATACAAGAAAACAGGCACAACCACCATTATCTGCCAAGAGCGCACCTGCGGGGCCTACACAGCGTTCTTCTTCTTCCATAGCATCAACAGGGCACACAAGTGATATTATTTGTCGTCGTTGTAAGGGAGGAGTGATAGAGGCGAGGGTGTCCCGGTCTTTCGATGAGATGATAACTATCGATTTGGTGGAGACGACTTTGACGATCCGACTACAAACGTGCACGACGTTGCGCCTTAGCAATCGCTAAACCAACTCCGAGAGGTTATTGACCACGCTGGAGCACGATCAACCTGACCACGAAGGTCTATTCCTGCAAGCAATCGAAGAACGAGCAAGAATATGATAAAGCAATCTGAATATTGCGAATATATATGAAGTATTGATAATGGTGGGGATCCGGAAGCGGTCTTGGTCTGGTCGTTGGACACAAACGAAGTACACGAAGTTGCAATGGCTAACTTTTAACTAAACAAATCCCAAAGTCTAAACGATGCCCTAAGGGCTGTATATATGGAGGACGAGGGGGGAATTTCGTGGCCCTTGGTGGAGGGGTCCGAAATCAACCCTATCTCTTGTTTCCCCACACATACGGACTCTAAAAATAGCCTATACTTATGTATTTCGAAATTACATGGGCCTGGCCCAATAATAAGGTGACGCAGCACCTAAAATAGCCTCGGGACGAAATTTATGAAGTGGCATCTTGTATATTTCGTCCAAGGCTTCATGCACCCATTATGGTGGCTTCAAAGTCCTGAAATCATCACTTGTAACTCCGTTCTTGTTCCCCTTGCGCATGCCATCATCTCCATGCTTGTTCTTGCTCCAATGTTCATCCTTCTCCAAGCTAGGCCCTTCATTTGTAAGCAAAACAAATGTATCCAATTTAGGCAGCATCATATTCTCATGAACATTAGAATCATTACCAAGAAACCAAAGTACCTAGTAATTTAGTTGGCGTGCACGAGCTCTAGTAATTGGTCCAGTATGTATAGCAGCAGGGGCTGTGGGTGTAACAATTGTATTGATGTCCTCATCATCCTCCCCTTCTTGAAATGAAGTCGTCCTCGACGGAAGTTCATCTTCCTCACCCAAATAAGGCTTCAAATCTGCAATGTTAAAAGTGGGACTAACCCCAAAATCTGCAGGCAGCTCAAGTTTATATGCATTATCATTTATTTTCTCTAACACCTTAAAGGGACCATCAGCACGTGGCATTAACTTTGATTTGCGCAAATCAGGAAATCTATCCTTACGCAAATGTAACCAAACAAGATCTCCAGGTGCAAACACAACATGTTTTCTACCCTTATCTCCAGCAAGTTTATATTTAGCATTCATACGCTCAATGTTTTCCTTAGTTAACTCATGCATTTTTAAAATCAATTCAGCACGTTGTTTAGCATCAAAATTAACCTTCTCCGAAGATGGAAGAGGCAACAAATCAATAAGTGCACGAGGTAGGAAACCATACACAACTTCAAAAGGGCACATCTTAGTAGTAGAATGCAATGAACGATTATAAGCAAATTCAATATGAGGCAAGCATTCCTCCCACATTTTCTTATTATCTTCAAAACAGCCCTAAGCATAGTAGACAACGTTCTATTGACTACTTCAGTTTGTCCATCAGTTTGGGGGTGACAAGTAGTACTAAAAAGCAGTTTAGTCCCCAACTTAGCCCATAAACATCTCCAAAAGTGGCTAAGAAATTTAGTATCACGATCTGAAACAATAGTATTTGGCACACCATGCAAGCGAATAATTTCACGAAAGAACAAATCAGCAACATTAACAGCATCATCGCTTTTATGACATGGTATAAAGTGTGCCATTTTCGAGAATCTATCCACGACAACAAATATGCTATCCCTCCCCTTCTTTGTTCGAGGTAAACCTAAAACAAAGTCCATAGATATATCCTCCCAAGGAACACTAGGTACAGGCAAAGGCATATATAAACCATGAGGATTGAGTCGTGACTTAGCTTTTTGACATGTAGTGCAGCGAGCAATAAAAAGCGAGGGTGTCCCGGTCTTTCGATGAGATGATAACTATCGATTTGGTGGAGACGACTTTGACGATCCGACTACAAACGTGCACGACGTTGCGCCTTAGCAATCGCTAAACCAACTCCGAGAGGTTATTGACCACGCTGGAGCACAATCAACCTGACCACGAAGGTCTATTCCTGCAAGCAATCGAAGAACGAGCAAGAATATGATAAAAGCAATCTGAATATTGCGAGTATATATGAAGTATTGATAAAGGTGGGGATCCGGAAGCGGTCTTGGTCTGGTCGTTGGACACAAACGAAGTACACGAAGTTGCAATGGCTAACTTTTAACTAAACAAATCCCAAAGTCTAAACGATGCCCTAAGGGCTGTATATATGGAGGAAGAGGGGGGAATTTCGTGGCCCTTGGTGGAGGGGTCCGAAATCAACCCTATCTCTTGTTTCCCCACACATACGGACTCTAAAAATAGCCTATACTTATGTATTTCGAAATTACATGGGCCTGGCCCAATAATAAGGTGACGCAGCACCTAAAATAGCCTCGGGACGAAATTTATGAAGTGGCATCTTGTATATTTCGTCCAAGGCTTCATGCACCCATTATGGTGGCTTCAAAGTCCTGAAATCATCACTTGTAACTCCGTTCTTGTTCCCCTTGCGCATGCCATCATCTCCA
>NW_025240478.1:0-3587 GCF_018294505.1 Triticum aestivum
CAAAGCCCCAAAAGGTGGCTTTCCATAAAGTAACCATAAAGCTGATTTTCACTATTCACGACGACATTTTTCAGCGTCTGATCGAACTGAAAATATTTATGTGGGCTAAGAACATTTCCAGTACCCACTAAAATGATTTTCAACGCGTTCCGAAACAATTCCGGTTTTAGTGATTTTCATCTGCGAAACGCATCTGAAGTGGCTCCGGCAGCTCCGGAACATTTCCGGTTTTTATCTCAGAAAATTCCAAAAAGCTTCCAGAATGATTCTGGCATCCTCCAAGAATTATCAGGCATGTGCCGAAACCAATTTGACTTAATGGTGTATCCCGAAACAACTTTTCGGTATCATCGAAACTTATCCGATGACCTCTCTCTGCGGTACGATTCCGCTGTCCGAAACTTTTTCGGTGATTTTCTCTCAGACTCCCTGTCTAGTATTCAGCAGATAGATGACCCTTAAGCGTGTGACCCTATAGGTTCAGTGAAGTATAGCCATGACCCGGAACCCCTTCCGATCAATGATCAACAACGGAGCCGTGGACACCCATATTGACCCCTATACCCACACGAATAAATATTCGAGTGAACCTCCAGTTGCCGCGTGCTATTCCTGTTGCTTCGCGATATGTTACAAATACCCGAGGTGAGACATGTTGGCATTCCCGTGGATCAACAACTTGTCCACTATACTAGTTACCTCGTTACCGGTATTGTTCTCTTTTCTCGTTATCGTGTTCCGGCATCCCCGTGATCAAATCACAAAGTGTCTGGCCAGACGATGATGGATACCGTAACACCGAGAGGGCCCAGAGATATCTCTCCATCGTCGGAGGAGCAAATCCCAATCTTGAGCTATCAAGTTACTTGACACACTTTTCCATGAACCCGTAAGCCGCCGTAATAGCCACCCATTTACGGATGACGTTTAACAAACCCCAAAGTTCATGAAGCAAGCATGAAGAAACTCGATACTCTCATGGTCTAAGGAATCATGCAAACGTTAACCATCTCTGTGTTATGAACCAATAAACTTGTGACGAATGAATCTCATAGCATAACATCAATCCGGGTCGATTCAACACAAATGTTCTCTTAACATTGTGCCCTCAAAGTTGCTGGCATAGACATGCCCATGACCAGGAAAACAGAATCATCATGCAACACTTGAGCTAGTCTTAGAGGCCAGACTAGGAATACTTCTTACCGTTTATTATTCCACACGTGCATTTGAGTCTTCCTCCGAGCCTCGTGGATATTGTAGACTCGAGAATCATTGCAGTTATAGCATGGAACATAAACATAATTATGAACTCGGAGATAAATAATATCATTTATTATTGCCTCTAGGGCATATCTCCTACAGACTCCCACTTGCACTAGAGTCAATAATCTAGCTTATGCTAATGCACTTCACACCTGTGGCACACCGGTGTAAATATGCTTCGCTTGTGGTATAGCCTGATGTCCAACGGATCTGACGACTTCAGTTCCGTGTGTATCTTTGCATGTCCTCGCATTTTCACGTTTTCACAAAATTCATATTTTGTGTGGACTTGGCTTTGTATGTATGTGAATCACAGGTCGAACCTGGATTCCTCAGACTGAGTTATGGAGCAACTACCTGCAGTAGTGTCCCATTGTCAAAAGCCATCTTGGAACTATACTAAGTTCATGAATGAACTATATGATTCAACATCTTCTTTGTCGCTTCTAAAGCGTCAACATACTTAGCCCTTGTTATAGAATTCGCCACAGTAACTAGTTTGAACAAATTCCAACTAACTATGCCACCACATTGTGTGTTACACAAAACCCTTAATTTAAATCGAAAATCGCATGGAGAAAAGATGAAGACTCTATCGATGTAACATTTTACAACGAACTCTTCATGATCTCTGCTTGCGAGAAAACCATGTCATCAGTACTTACTCTAGTACTCTGTGACATCTTTCACTGTTGTCCCATGATCAGTAATTTGATCACTTTGGTATCCATACTCGCAACACCTTGGGAGTATCGGACATATCTGGTTGTTTTACATACCATGGAATACATGATTAATCCAAACACAAAAGTGTGTGGAATCTGCATCATGTATTTTACTCATCAGTGTTTTGGGACACCGAGTCTTGCAAAAACTCTTTCCATGTGACTTTGGCAAGAATCACTCCTTGGCATTTTAAATGCTAAAAGGTTTTAGCATCTTGTCAATATGTATTCATTGCTTAGCCCCATTAGGTAAATCTATCTCCATAGATCATCATGCCTAATATTGAGGCTATTTAGCCTAAGCACTTCATCGAAAAACTATTTTCAAATGAAGTCCTAATTTGTGTCAAGAAATTTATTTCCAATTACCAATGTGCCAAGCACATAAGGTTTTTAGAAATATTATTACGCTCCCACTTACTTTCTTGAATTACAAGCATCTTCGTTACCCATTGATGAAGTCAAAACCCCTTTGACCATTTCATCAAAACACGAAGATTCCAACTCCATTTTGCTCTCTTCTGTCCATTGCTGGAACTCTGAAGTTTGCATACCTACTAGCATCCTCTGGATCGACAAATTACTTTGGACTGCATCATATACAAGTCCTAGCTTTCATTTCCATCAGATGGAAATCCTTTTATCATCCATGTTTCATATCTCATGATTGAAATATGTATTAATTGCTAGTTCAACCCGAACCGACTTTAAGCATCGCTACGATGAAAACAACCTCATCGTATTATTTCAACAAGTCGAGCTTTATGGATAAAACATTTTATCCGTATCAGTTTTAAGTTCCATAAATATTCGTTAGACTCTAAGTCTTCCGAAAGGTGTATCAAGGTTTTAATCTTGAATCACTTATATGGAAACTAACTCGGGTTGTATTGGCATTTAGCCAATTCCGGAGTCAGGGCCCATCAACGCTTCCTTGTGTATCGTAGGTATAATGTTGTCTAACAACAATATATCGTTTGCGCACCTGAGAGGTTTGCACGAGCCTTGCCTACGTGGTTCAGCTACAAGTTCGACCGAAGTTCATACATTTTATTGTAGAGACTTCTGTATCAGTCGCAGTAGGAAACTCTGGAATTTCTTTCAAGGTCTCTTTCCTTTGATCTGATGAAGATACTGTTTATCTCGTCGAGTTGCACTATTCTCCCACTCACCTTTTAGAAAGAACCATTCTCTTTAAAAGCACACCGTTTCGCGGCAAAACTATTTGCCTCGGTATAGTGAGGGAGGAATACCCAACATTTTGGTATAACCTACAAAGTAGCACTTGTCTGATTTGGAATAGGTTTGTAACCTTTTACACAAGCCCCATATTCCAAATGTTAAGAAAAGATATAACATGGTTGGGCGTACCATACCATGGCTTCATTTCAACAGACCCGATGTAGCTCTTTTCAGTGTAAAAGCCGCAGTCTCTAAAGCATCACTTTAAAAGGGATAATGGCAAATTTATTTATGTCATCTTTGACCTTACCATGTCATAAATGGTTTGATTACATCTCCACGGACTTTCCACTTGCAGTGGTGTTCCGGGAGGTGCAAGTTTATGAAACCCCTTTCACAACTCATCAGACATTC
>NW_025240479.1:0-3587 GCF_018294505.1 Triticum aestivum
GGTAGAACATCATCATCGTCACCACACCGTCGTGCTGACGAAACTCATCCCCGACACTCTGCTGGATCGGAGTCCGGGGATCGTCATCGAGCTGAACGTGTGCTGAACTCGGAGGTGCCGTACGTTCGGTACTTGGATCGGTTGGATCGTGAAGACATACGACTACATCAACCGCGTTGTCATAACGCTTCCGCTGTCGGTCTACGAGGGTACGTAGACAATACTCTCCCCTCTTGTTGCTATGCATCACCATGATCTTACGTGTGCATAGGAAATTTTTTGAAATTACTACGTTCCCCAACAATCAAGAAGAAGGTCTTCCCTTTATCTTTGAAGGGAAAGGCATTGACATGGTTTAGGCCATGTGATGATATTGGATCATGGAACTACAACCGATGAAATTGGAGTTTCATCAGAAGTTTTATCCTATGCATCTGGTTCATCATGATCGTAATTATATATATAATTTTTGGCCTCGCGAAGGAGAAAGTATCACTCAAGCTTGGGGGAGGCTTAAGTCAATGTTATATTCATGCCCCAATCATGAACTCTCAAGAGAAATTATTATTAAAAAAATTATGCTTGGCTTTCTCTCAATAATCACTCCATGCTCGATACTTCTTGTACTGGTTCTTTTATGATGAAGACTATTCAATTCAGATGGGATTTATCGGAAAGAATAAAACGCAACTCCGAAGATTGGTAATTCGACGAAGGTAAGGAGTCGGGTATAACACCTAAGTTTGAATGTGTTAAATCTTTTATGGATACTGATGCTTTTCGTGAATTTAGCACTAAATATGGACTTGACTCTGAGATAGTAGCTTCTTTCTGTGAATCATTTGCTACTCATGTTGATCTCCCTAAAGAGAAGTGGTTTAAATATCATCTCCCATTGAAGTAAAAGTCGTAGAACCTATTAAAGTTGAAGAAAAGGCTATCACTTATAATGTTGATCCTATTGTTCCTACCGCTTATATTGAGAAACCACCTTTCCCTGTTAAAATAAAGGACCATACTAAATCTTCAACTGTGGTTCGTAAGAGTAATGCTAGAACACCTACGTCCCTTGAGCAAATTAAGGTTGAACCTAGTATTTCTATGGTTAAAGATCTCTTGGTCGATAATATTGATGGGCATGTTATTTACTTCTGTGATGAAGCTTCTAAAATTGCTAGACCCGATACTAAACATAAACATAGACATGTTGTACGCATGCCTATTGTTTCTGTTAAAATAGGAGATCATTTCATGGCTTATGTGATATGGGTGCTAGTGTGAGTGCAATACCTCATGATATTGCACCTACTAAAATAGAAGGTATTGATGTTACTATTAAGCTTGCCAATAGAGATACTATTTCACCAATTGGGATTGTTAGAGATGTTGAAGTCTTGTGTGGGAAAATTAAATATCCTACTGATTTTCTTTTTCTTGGTTCCCCACAAGATGATTTTTGTCCCATTATATTTGGTAGACCCTTCTTGAATATTGTTTATGCTAAGATAGATTGCGGAAAGGATATTGTTACTGTTGGTTTAGGGGATATGTCTCATGATTTTAATTTTGCTAAATTCGGAGACAACCCCATGATAAATAATTTCCTAGTAAGGATGAAATTATTGGTCTTGCTTCTATTGCCGTGCCACCTAATGATCCTTTAGAACAATATTTGCTAGACCATGAAAATGATATGTTTATGAATGAAAGACGGGAAATAGATGAAGTATTCTTTAAATAGGGGCCTATTTTGAAATACAACTTGCCTGTTGAAATCCTAGGGGATCCTCCTCCACCCAAGGGTGGTCCCGTGCTTGAGCTTAAACCTTTACCTGATACTCTTAAATGTGCTTATCTTGATGAAAAGAAGATATACCATGTTATTATTAGTGCTAACCTTGCAGAGCAGGAAGAAGAGAAATTATTGAAAACTCTGAAGAAACACCGTGCTGCTATTGGATATACTCTTGATGATCTTAAGGGCATTAGTCCCACTCTATGCCAGCACAAAATAAAGCTGGAGAAAGACGCCAAACCAGTTGTTGATCACCAACGATGGTTAAATCCTAAGATGAAAGAAGTGGTAAGAAATGAAATACTAAAGCTTCTGGAGGCAGGTATAATTTATCCTGTTACTGATAGTCAGTGGGTAAGTCCTGTCCATTGTGTCCCTAGAAGGGAGGCATTACTGTTGTTCCTAATGATAAGGATGAATTAATTCCACAAAGAATTGTTACAAGTTAAAGAATGGTAATTGATTTCCGTAAATTAAATAAAGCTACTAAAAAAGATCATTACCCTCCACCTTTTATTGATCAAATGCTAGAAAGATTATCCAAACATACACATTTTTGCTTTCTAGACGGTTATTCTAGTTTCTCTCAAATACCTGTATCAAAAGAGGATCAGGATAAGACCACTTTTACTTGCCCTTTCGGTACCTTTGCTTATAGACGTATGCCTTTTGGTTTATGTAATGCACCTGCTACCTTTCAAAGATGTATGACTGATATATTCTCTGACTTTTGTGAAAAGATTGTTGAGCTTTTCATGGATGATTTCTCCATGTATGGAACTTCATTTGATGTTTTCTTAAGCAACTTTGATCGAGTTTTGCAGAGATGTGAAGAAACTAATCTTGTCTTGAATTGGGAGAAGTGCCACTTTATGGTTAATGAAGGTATTGTCTTGGGGCATAAAATTTCTGAAAGAGGTATTGAAGTTGACAAAGCTAAAGTTGATGCTATTGAAAAGATGCCTTGTCCTAAGGACATCAAAGGTATAAGAAGTTTCCTTGGTCATGCCATTTTTATAGGAGGTTCATTAAAGAATTATCAAAAAATTCTGGGGCTCTGACTAATCTCTTACAAAAGGATCTTCCTTTTGTCTTTGATGATGATTGTGTAGAAGCATTTGATATACTTAAGAAAGCCTTGATTTCTGCACCTATTGTTCAGCCACCTGATTGGAATTTACCCTTTGAAATCATGTGTGATGCTAGTGATTATGTTGTAGGTGCTGTTGTAGGACAAAGAGTTGATAAGAAATTAAATGTTATCCAATATGCTAGTAAAACTCTAGATAGTGCCGAGAGAAATTATGCTACTACTGAAAAACAATTCTTAGCAGTTGTGTTTGCTTGTGATAAGTTCAGACCTTATATTGTTGATTCCAAAGTAACTGTTCACACTGATCATGCTTCTATTAAATACCTTATGGAAAAGACAGATGCTAAACCTAGACTTATTAGATGGGTTCTCTTGCTACAAGAATTTGATTTGCATATTATTGATAGAAAGTGAGCTGAGAACCCCGTTGCAAACAACTTGTCTAGGTTAGAAAATGTTCTTGATGACCCACTACCTATTGATGATAGCTTTCCTGATGAACAACTAGTTGTCATAAATGCTTCTCATACTGCTCCATGGTATGCTGACTGTGCTAATTACATTATTGCTAAATTTATACCACCTAGTTTCACATACTAGCAAAAGAAAAAGGTTTTCTATGATTTAAGACATTACTTCTGGGATGACCCACACGTTTATAAAGGAGTAGATGGTGTTATTAGACGTTGTGTACCTGAG
>NW_025240480.1:0-3587 GCF_018294505.1 Triticum aestivum
TTTGAACCACGTCCTAGATTCATGCTATACAACTTTCCCCACAACTTTCCTGTTTGATCCAACACCTAGATTCTAGTGCAGAAGCGGAAAAAGCTCACATGTAGCTAGAGTGGAAAAAATTATACCGTAAGGTTCTTGGGGTGTGGTTCGGTGGGCGACCGGAGGCCGTTCGGCCCACACTATGTACGACGGCGAGGAAGAAGGGGTCGGAGGCCCTCCCACGCTGCCGCTGGGTGAAAGAGAATAGTGCACCGGTAGTGGATCCCCCCCCTCGCCAACGGCGACAGCGTTAAGCCTCCTTCCCTTCCCTGCGGACGGATCCTGCCGACTCTTTGACCAGCAGTGAGGGGAGAAGAGAGAGGCAAACGAAATCTTGTGTGGATGTGGAGAGGGTTAGAGAGTGTGAAGAGAGCAAATACAAGCGTTGAGGCTCCAGCGTGTATATATATACTGGAGAGAAAGTGTGAAGAGTGCAAACCCTAGAAAACAAGCGCCGAGGCTGCAGCGTATACATGATGAGGTGATTATACGGTCACTACGAGATCGTATAGCTCCATATCCATCCATTTTGACTAGTCAAAGAATCCTCCTGGCACCGCCCCAGATCACTTTCTCTCTCTGTCATGCAGGGCCTAACTATCATTGGGTGGAAGAAAGAAGTCGAACAAAAACAAAATTATGCTCAAGTGTAGTTATCCAACCCGAGACCTCAAGTTTGATGAGCGAACATGCTAACCAGCTACACCACCCTCTCGTTATGTTCAACGAGAGGAAAATAACCTTTTATACGTTCCTGCATTCGTGTGACAAGCATGCTGTGTTTTTTTTGCGTGCGAGTCATTGGGATTTAAATCATAATCATGTCATGTGACTTTGTTGGTAAGGTCTTTTGGGATTTAAAGCAGTGTTGGTAGTACAGAAATAATGCAACCTTAGTCACCTTTCCTCTCTCCACGTGGTATGTTGGGTCCCACCAGTCAGAGGGTGAAACAAACAAATTAATAAGAAAAATTAAAAGCGCCAGTGGTGTATCTTACCTCACACATCTCGCTACTGCTCGTGAACACTGTCCAATTGATCCCTCTGTTCACACACGTACTATTTTAAGTGAATCCTTATTATAACATGCACACAACTTTGGGCACTTGTATTTGACCTAAGTCAGTGTGCCACTGTATCTCGTACTACTCCCTCCGTCTAGGTGTAATTAGTCACGTTAGAAGGTGTAGCGAGACCAAGGTGCAAGCAGATTGGAGGAGAAGGAGAAACTTGACCGGTCCTTCCTCCAATCAAAGCCATGATTTATGTCTCTAAACACAACAATTAATCCCAACAACTAAGAGATGTCGTTTTAGCTACCATGCAGGGCCACGTATTAACTCGCATGCAAGCCGACTTTGATTTCTTGACTGATCAACGCGTAGTTGCGCTCCATGCATTGGGTTTCCAGGGGAGACAACAAGGCAGAGTAAGCATTTGGTTACATTGCTTAGGCTGGTCATAGTGGTGAGTAACTTAGACTAGCAACATGCATATGTTGCTAGTCTATGTTACTACTAGTACATTCGTCCTGGTTTATAGGTCCCCTTTGTAGTTTGTGCCAAATTTTGACCAAAGATTTAACTAAAAAAATGTTAATGCATGTCAACAAAAATTATATCATTGGATTCATATTTGAACATAGTTTTCAATGATATAATTTTTTGTGACATGCATGAACATTTTATTAGTTCAATCTATATTCAAAATTTGACACGAAATACAATGGGGACCAATAAACCAGGACGGAGGTAGTACGCGAAGTTTGCCGTCGGAAGCGAGCTGATCTAGCTCTCCTGAGCTAGCAAGGTTTTTCTAGCCCACCGAAGCTAGTAGGCACACAAAAGCTAACATATTGTAAGACTAGTCACAATGGGGAGTAACTTAGAGTAGTAACATGCATATGTGACTAGTCTATGTTACTACCTCCACAGTGGGTAGTAACATATTTGTTGTGTGATGCATCACTTCATTTATTAGGTTGTAGACTCATCTTTTCTTGATACTCCTATGTGTGATATTATAGTAACTAGCTATGTTACCACATCCCTCTCTTTCTTCATCAATTACAAGCCACGTCATCTATTTTGCTTAGATAAGTGTGATGTTACCACCTATGTTACTTCCACTATGGGTAGTCTAATAGTTCCAAACGCCTAACCTTGCCCGGCTAGGCTATAAACTGTTCTTGCTAAGGATCCAAATGCGCCATACGTAACTCGCACGATATTCATATTCTATGAACCTGTGTGTGGGTGTGCGTGTGTGTTTATCAACATGTGTGTGTTAGAGAGAGCGACACATTGACCTACTCCTACAAAGAGATGGTGTGTAGTGTACGATTTAGCTGCGAGAGTCGGTGCATCCTCTTCCGGGCGTCCAGTCGGGACAGGCGGACCGCTGCCACGTCCGCTCCTGGCCAGCCTGGCCCCTCCATCGCCCGTGCGCGCTTCCCGCCCGAAACGGTCAGTGCCGCTCCAAAGAATCGATGCCGCATTCATGCCCGGGCAAAGCAAACGCGACCTCTCACTGGCGCCTGCATTGAAGAGAGAAGCTGGTTCAAGAGTGATGGTTGCTTCGTCCATCCAACTTACTGTTGGGTCTATGTGATTTGACGGCTCATTGGTCATTATTACTGACGTGGTAGGACTTCTGGATGTCCCACGCTTTCAGCGAAAGGAGGTACTACTAGATTACAATTTTCTCCATTCTTACAGCGAAGGAGTGCGAGGGCAGTGAAAACACGCAGGCTCAGTGATTACATGGCCCACCTTACATTATCACCATATTTTCCATACACCGTGTGACACCTAACTCTTTACATAGTACTACTAGTATAGTACGTACTGTAATTTATTAGCTAGATAAATTTGTACAATGCTATGAAGCTTCCAGCTTCTGTTTCATGTATATTGCGTCCAAGGTTGCCCGTTGCAATATTTCATCAAATACAAAGGAGACTAACATGCATGCTATTGCATCTCAATGATTGATAGATCATAGCCAATATGTACTCCCTCCATTCCAAAATAACTGTCTCAACTTTATGCAAACTTTAGTACAAAGTTGGACTACTACTAAAGTTGAAACTTATTTTGTAACAGAGAGAAGTAAAGAAAAAAAGATAAATGCATTCCCTAGCCCTTGAACCGTAAACCCTAACCAGGATTTAATTTGCTGGCAACATTGGAGCTTCCGAAGAAATGAAGTTTGCAACCCTTTGACCATCAGATCATTTTGTGCAGTTTCACCAAAATCGAGATGAGCATCCCCGTGGCAAAGAAATTGAAGAAGCGTGATTAGAATAAGATTACTGGGACTAGTTGATGAGACATAAACTCATCACAAATACAGTATGTAGAAGCCAGTAGAGGTATGTGTCGGGCAAAGAAGTAGAGAAATATCCACATGGAGTGATGTGCGCAGCTGGAGCAGTGGTGCAAGCCGGCTGTAAAGGGAGTTGTACTTGAGGGATGTTGGGACGTAGCTCAACCTAGAGGAGGGCGGCGGGAGGTGGCAACTTCCCACGTCGTGGCAGTGAGCAAGGG
>NW_025240481.1:0-1010 GCF_018294505.1 Triticum aestivum
ACGTTGGGCAGACTCACCATGAAATGTCCACACCGTATAATCGGGCGTAAAACCACTCTTCTGCAGGTGTTTGCCCATTTCAGCCTCTGTCCTCTTTTCCCAATTGCCGCACCGTAAACAGGGGCACCAGGTTTTCCTCTGGCCATTTGCAAATGCGGCTCGCACAAACCCCTTGGTTTTTGTGAACCATTCAGTGCTCCATTTGTTCTGACCAGTGTGACCGGTGTACATCCACGCACGATCACTCATCTTGACTTTCAGAGCTACTAGACACACAACAAATATATATATATAATTCACCATGTATGTATTCATCAGTTGATCTACTTTGTCAATTTTATTACGTCCATGCAACCTACACTCTAATAGGTAATGATAGGTCCTAATCCCACCCGAGTATGTTTAGATTGGGTTCATTTTCCCATGCTATGCCCCGGATCCTACGCAAAATTTCGGCAGCACCTCCCCGCTGTTCTCCTAATACACGTCTCTGCAATAAACAGAGAGGATGTGTACCCGGAGAACAACAGGGGAGGCACTGACGAAATTTATGCGTCGCATTCGGAGCAAAGCATATGGGAAAACGAACCCAATCTAAACATACTCGGGCTGTCCATGGATAGCGTTGGACAATTCGAAAGAATCAAGGTTATAAATATGCAAATGCATGCATATTTATAACTATGACGCTTTCGAACGGGAGACACATATTGGTTACGCATACTGATGATTCAAGACACATATATATCTAGCTATCAAGTTTCATCGGAATAGATCAAATAATTAATGGGGGAGGAGGACATGTCATTTGTGCTCACCCACGAACGAAGGGGCAGAGCTCGTCAAACGCACGGCGAGGTCGTCGAACACCAAACCTCGCAGCGATGAAACAACTGCACATTTAAAACTACCCGATCAACACAATTATATATGATGTTTTTCATAACAAAATCGAAAGATATATGACCTAACTAATAATTCACAAATATATGACCCCGTCGGCTTCTGGA
>NW_025240481.1:2638-3587 GCF_018294505.1 Triticum aestivum
CGGGGGCGACGGGGCGGCGGCGCGCGGCGGGCGGCGGCGGCGGCGGCGGGGTGGGAGGAGAAGGGCGAGGCGAGGACGAAGTGAGTAACGGGCGGGGGGTACCTGCCGTTAGGCAAGTGCCCTCTTTGCCGTCCGCCAGCCTTTGCCGTCCGCCTTTCTGCCTCTTTGCCGTCCGCTAGCGGACGGCAAAGAGGTGGGCCGTTAGGATTTTTTCAAACGAGCGGGGGGTGGGGCCACCACACTCTTTGCCGTCCGCCAGCGGACGGCAAAGATTATTTGCCGTCCGCTGGCAGACGGCAAAGACCAGGCAGATGGCAAAGAGTGTGTTTGCCGTCTGCCTTTTCTTTGCCGTCTGTTTATGTGTAGCTGATGGCAAAGAGCTTCTTTGCCGTCAGCTAGCAGACGGCAAAGATCTGGCAGATGGCAAATTAGCTGATTCCAGTAGTGAGTTGTAATATGTTTAAGAAAATGAAGTGCCAGTCTAACAGATGAGTTCTCGTCCGAAACCCTGATACTCCGAAAGAGATTGTCCAGTTTGTACACGAAGTGCGTCCAGTTTTTGCCGTAACCCTCTCTACTCTTTTGCACATGCTATGTGGGTGAAATGATGATACCATGCCAAGTTTCGACATTTTCAGAGTTCATTTTGTAGTGATTTTCAATTTCACGGTCATTTAGCTCTCTAAACAAATCGGTAAATGACTGAAAAATAGCAAATGATATCAGAAAGTTTTGAAAATTCATGACGTCGCTTTGAATGGTGCGTACGGAACGCAAAAAAAAGTCTGGAGTTGTAATATGTTTACAAAAATGAAGTGCCAGTCTAACAGATGAGTTCTCGTCTGAAACCCTGATACTCCGAAAGAGATTGTCCAATTTGTACACGAAGTGCGTCCAGTTTTTGCTGTAACCCTCTCTACACTTTTGCACTTGCTATGTGGGTGAAATG
>NW_025240482.1:0-3586 GCF_018294505.1 Triticum aestivum
TTGGTATTCGTTCGATATTTTGATGAGATGTATGTTGTCTTTCCTCTAGTGGTGTTATGTGAACGTCGACTACATGACACTTCATCATTATTTGGGCCTAGGGGGAGGCATTGGGAAGTAATAAGTAGATGATGGGTTGCTAGAGTGACAGAAGCTTAAACCCTAATTTATGCGTTGCTTCGTAAGGGGCTGATTTGGATCCATATGTTTCATGCTATGATTAGGCTTACCTTAATTCTTCTTTCATAGTAACGGATGCTTGCGAGAGGGGTTAATCATAAGTGGGAGGCTTGTCCAAGGAAGGGCACAGCACCCAAGCACCGGTCCACCCACATATCAAATTATCAAAATAACGAACGCGAATCATAAGAGCATGATGAAAACTAACTTGACAACAATTACATGTTCTCGGGAGCGCTTTGCATTATATAAGAGTTTGTCCAGGCTTGTCCTTTGCTACAAAAAGGATTGGGTCACCTTGTTGCACCTTGCTGCATCTTAGTTACTTTTATTACTTGTTACCCGTTACGGTTTATCTTATCACAAAACTATCTGTTACCGATAATTTCAGTGCTTGCAGAGAATACCTTGCTGAAAACCACTTGTCATTTTCTTCTGCTCCTCGTTGGGTTCGACACTCTTACTTATCGAAAAGAGTATGATAGATCCCCTATACTTGTGGGTCATCATCTCCTATATAAACAAACAATGTGGCTTGTTGTCCACTTCCTGAAGATGGACCGGTGTATGTATAGGGGGGAGTCAGAGAGGTGAGAGCATTGCTCACATTAGTGCAAGTATGCAACTGGTTGGTAGAGTATTCATTAAAGGAGAACAATAACATGCTTGTTGGTAAGCGTCTATTCTTCGCCAAAGGCCCAATTTAACACCACATAAATGTGAAATACAAGACATCATGTACTATTTTCACTCCAATATCGACAGGTTATTTGGTGTTATTGGCAGGACCGCACACAAAATGGAAAACACAGAGCCACCCTTGTCCAGTACTTTTTTGTTTAGTAATTGCCTGCGTCATCATTGACTTTGACAACCATACTGCCTCTAGTAACAAAATTTTGGATCCACTAGCATCATTTATCATTGAATTCTTTCATTCTCAGGGAGTGTTGAAGGAACGACCATTTGACATTGTCAGAGCATCAACATCCGGACTTGGCAAATCTGACCCCACAAACACCCGCGGACGCGCCCAGGCGCCTCTGCGGACACAGACCGGTCACACCTCAAATAATGCATTCCAAATCCAAATACCTCAAATTAGAAACCACAAATCCATATTCTTACATGCAAGTAAATCGATCTTAAGCCGCGCTTGCCCGGTTCCGCCGTGGCCGTATCCGGTGGCCGGTTGCGCTCCCCAGAGTGTTGGTCCGGGGCATGGGACATGAGTCGGCTCACGGGACTGAAGGCACCACCATCTTCCATGCCATACTCTTCCTGGTCGGAGTCTGGAACCCGTTGGGTGTCGGTGGACGTCAGACCGATGATGGATCCGTCCTCGGACGAGCCGGCAACATCCACCACGACGCGGTTGTGGTGGCCGGGCTCATGCACCATACGGGGCATCGGAGAATGTGTCTCCGCCTCGGCGCCCTCCGGGGCCGCGAGGGCTTCCGCCGCCTCCCACGCCCGCTACTTCGCACGGCGGGTGAGGGAGTCCTGGATTAAGGAGTCCTCGGGCGTCCAGACTATGTAAGATGGGCCGGACTAATGGGCTATGAAGATACAAGACAGAAGACTTCTTGCTGTGTCTGGATGGGACTCTCCTTTGTGTGGATGGCAAGCTTGGCGTTCGGATATGTAGATTCCTTCCCTTGTAAACCGAATCTGTACAACCCTAGGCCCCTCCGATGTCTATATAAGCTAGAGGGTTTAGTCCGTAGGGACAATCACAATCATACAGGCTAGACATCTAGGGTTTAGCCATTACGATCTTGTGGTAGATCAACTCTTGTAATCCTCATATTTATCAAGATCAATCAAGTAGGAAGTAGGGTATTACCTCCATTAAGAGGGCCCGAACCTGGGTAAACATCCTGTCCCCCGCCTCCTGTTACCATCGACCTTAGACGCACAGTTCGGGACCCCCTACACGAGATCCGCCGGTTTTGACACCAACACTGGTGCTTTCATTGAGAGTTCCGTTGTGTCGTCCTCAGGAGGTTCGATGGATCCATCCATCATCTACAACAATGCGGCCTGGAGGAGGTTTTTGTCCCCAGCTAGATCTTCGCGTATTCGGCGGCTTCGCACTGAAGAAAATATGCCCTAGAGGCAATAATAAAGTTATTATTTATTTCCTTATTTCTTGATAAATGTTTATTATTCATGCTAGAATTGTATTAACCGGAAACATAATACTTGTGTGAATACATAGACAAACAAAGTGTTACTAGTATGCCTCTACTTGACTAGCTCGTTGATCAAAGATGGTTATGTTTCCTAGCCATTGACATGAGTTGTCATTTGATTAACTGGATCACATTATTAGAAGAATGATGTGATTGACTTGACCCATTCCGTTAGCTTAGCACTCAATCGTTTAGTATGTTGCTATTGCTTTCTTCATGACTTATACATGTTTCTATGACTATGAGATTATGCAACTCCCGTTTACCGGAGGAACACTTTGTGTGCTAACAAACGTCACAACGTAACTGGGTGATTATAAAGGTGCTCTACAGGTGTCTCCGAAGGTACTTGGTGGGTTGGCGTATTTCGAGATTAGGATTTGTCACTCCGATTGCCGGAGAGGTATCTTTGGGCCACTCAGTAATGCACATCACTATAAGCCTTGCAAGCATTGTAACTAATGAGTTAGTTGCGGGATGATGTATTACGGAACGAGTAAAGAGACTTGCCGGTAACGAGATTGAACTAGGTATTGAGATACCGACGATCGAATCTCGGGCAACTAACATACCGATGACAAAGGGAACAACGTATGTTGTTATGCGGTTTGACCGGTAAAGATCTTCGTAGAATATGTGGGAGCCAATATGAGCATCCAGGTTCCGCTATTGTTTATTGACCAAAGACGTGTCTCGCTCATGTCTACATAGTTCTCCAACCCGTAGGGTCCGCACGCTTCAAGTTAGATGACGGTTATATTATGGGTTTATGTGTTTGGATGTACCGGAGGAGTTCGGAGTGCCGGATGAGATCAGGGACATGACGAGGAGTCTCAAAATGGTCGAGACGTAAAGATCGATATATTGGACGACTATATTCGGACATCGGAAAGGTTCTGAATGATTCGGGTATTTTTCGGAGTACCGGAGAGATACGGGAATTCGTATTGGGCCTTAATGGGCCATACGGGAAATGAGAGAAAGGCCCCAAAGGGTGGCCGCACCCCTCCCCATGGACTAGTCCGAATTGGACTAGGGAAGGGGGGCGCCCCCTTCCTTCCTTCTCGTTCTCCCTTCCCTTCTCCTACTCCAACAAGGAAAGGAGGAGTCCTACTCCCGGTGGGAGTAGGACTCCCCCCTTGGCGCGCCCTCCTCCTTGGCCGGCCGCCTCCCCCCTTGCTCCTTTATATACGGGGGCAGGGGGGCACCCC
>NW_025240483.1:0-3586 GCF_018294505.1 Triticum aestivum
ACTCGCACCACTGCTGAGATGCTCGAGGATAAGGACCGTGAAAATCGGGCCTTAAGGTTAGAGCTCTTCAATACCCGTGCTGACCACTGGGCCACTTTGACTCGGTTCGCACCGGCGGTGCAAGCTGGATTTTCAGATATGCGCGATCTCTATCCTGTGAGATCTGCTCTGCCAGACGTGATGGGTTGGCGTGATGTAGGAGGCATCACCCCACCTCGCGGTCCCCGCAGGCCACCGTCTGTTGGTCCAAGGCCTCATCCTAGCCCCTATGGTCCACAAGCTCCGCGAGATCGTCTGTTTCCGGATGATCATGTTGAGCTTCCAGGCTATGGAGGCGACTTCTACGAGGACTACTACGGATCGGTCTGAGTTAGCGGTAGTATCACTAGTTCGCACTAGCTGTGTCGTCTATCGTCCTGCGTGACTCGTGGGATATGACCTAGTTTGTACTCTTTCCGAAGGTGTAGAAAAATAATGTATAGGAGCTTGGAATGCCTCCGATGAGATGTAATCCTCTTTTCACCGTAATAGTACTTTGTTTGGTCTTGTACTAAACCCTGTATGGTGTGTATGATGATGGAATAAAAGAAGCAGTTTCTGTATTTACCATGTCATACGGATGATCATCTTGCATTTCGAGTTATTCCTTACATATTATATCCTATGTCGGAATTTTATCATCCTGACTAAATCATTGTCTTGTTTACCTAGGATGGTCAACACGTGCACTAACCCTGCTCCTCAAGAGCAGGCCGAAGGCAGTGAAGTCAGGGATGCAAATCTGCCTCATCCTCCTTCCCTAGCCGAGGTTATGATGGAAGCTGAGAGAAACAAGCGGGAGACCAACCGTTTGTTGGAGCGTATTGAACAGAACACGGCACATCATCAGAGGACTAATTTGGTGTCACTCAGTGATTTTATCAAATTGCATCCACCCACGTTCCACCACTCCGTCGAGCCTCTCGACGCTGATGACTGGCTTCGCAGTATCGCTCACAAACTGCATTCCGCGCTGGTAGCGGAGGCTGACAAGGTCACCTTTGCTGCATATCATCTTGAAGGCCCCGCCAGTCTATGGTGGGAAAATTATGGAGCTATGCGCCCGGCGGGCCATGTCACTACTTGGGCTGAATTCAGCGAGGCTTTCCGTGAACATCACATTCCGGAGGGTCTCATGGACCGTAAACGTGAAGAATTTTGCAGTTTCACCCAAGGCCGACTTTCTGTGGATGCTTACAACAGGGAGTTTGGTAACCTCGCATGATATGCAACTGAGGAAGTTTCTACTGATGCGAAGAAGCAAGCAAGGTTCCGTAAGGGCCTTAGTCCTGAGCTTCGCCGCGACCTCCGTCTGCATGAGTGCACATCTTTTCAGAAACTTGTCAACAAAGCCATCAGTGCTGAAACTGGTCAGACTGACTATGACGCAACACGCAAGCATGGCCGTGACATGGGTTCTTCATCCAGTGCTGGTCCTCAGAAGCGCCGCGTGTGGGTACCCAACACCGCCCAGCCACCCAGGTTCACACCGAGGCCATCTTTCCAGGCGCCTCGCCCTGTTCAACAGTCTGCTCCAGCCAAGCCCTATGGGGGTCCAACCAACAATGCTCCTCCACGTACCAGTTCCGTGACTTGTTTCAAGTGTGGGGAATCTGGCCACTATATGCGTGAGTGTCCCCAGACCAACCCCAATCCGTCTGCTAAAGTTGTTGGCCGTGGCAAGTCGACAGGAAAAATATTCCACGCCAAGCCGGTCACCGCTTCACGTGGCCATGTCAACTGTATCTCGGCCGAAGAAGCTCAAGAGGATCCCAACGTCGTTCTCGGTACGCTTCTTGTTAATTGCCACCCGGCATTTGTTCTTTTCGATACAGGAGCCTCTCATTCTTTTATATCCGAAAATTATGCTCGTTTGCATAACGTTGCATTCTGTGACATGCCATCCACTATGGAAATTTCTACTCCCGGGTCTAGATGGCAGACCTCTAGGGTAAGTTATGGAAATGAAATCCAAGTCGATAGACTTGTTTTCCTCGCGTCTTTGATAGCCCTTAAATCTTCAGATATTAATATCATTCTGGGTATGGACTGGATGTCAGCTCATCATGCCCAAATTGATTGCTTCTCTAGGATTGTTCAACTCACCCATCCTTCGGGGAAGATAGTCAATGTCTTGACCCGATTAGCCAAGCGACAGTTATATTCTCTTAACGCCAGCCCTTTGCCAGACCTTGAGGACATTCCGGTAGTCCGTGACTTCCCGGATGTCTTTCCAGAGGAATTGCCAGGTGTTCCACCTGACAGGGATGTTGAGTTCGTAATAGACCTCATTCCAGGAACCGTTCCGATTGCTAGAAGACCTTATAAGATGGCACCACTAGAACTAGCCGAGCTTAAGAAACAACTCGATGAGTCCTTGAAAAAGGGTTTCATCCGACCTAGCTCTTCTCCGTGGGCTTGCCCCGTCCTATTCGTCAAGAAGAAGGATGGTACGGACCGGATGGTTGTAGATTATCGACCTGTCAATTTGGTCACAATCAAGAACAAATATCCACTTCCCAGGATCAACGATCTGTATGATCAGCTCGCTGGATCCTCAGTCTTCTCCAAGATGGATTTGAGGTTGGGCTACCATCAAATCAAAATCAGAAACGGGGACATTCCTAAAACGGCCTTTGTTACTCGTTATGGCCAATACGAGTACACCGTCATGTCCTTCGGTTTAACCAACGCTCCAGCCACCTTTTCTCGGTTAATGAACTCAATCTTCATGGAGTATCTGGATAAATTCGTCGTAGTTTATCTCGACGATATACTCATATACTCCAAGAACGAGGAAGAACATGCCGAACATTTAAGGCTAGTGTTGAAGAAACTTCGAGAGCATCGCCTTTATGCCAAATTTTCTAAATGTGAATTATGGCTGTCAGAAGTGACCTATCTGGGTCATGTAATATCTGGTAAAGTTATTGCTGTTAATCCTGAGCGAGTTCAAGCCGTCCTTAATTGGACTCCACCCGAATCGGTCAAGCAAGTTTGGAGTTTTCTAGGCTTAGCGAGCTATTGTCGTCGCTTTGTCGAGAACTTCTCCAAGGTTGCTAAACCTCTAACCGAACTCCTCAAGAAAGATAAGAAGTTCGAATGGATTCTACAGTGTGAGCACAGCTTTCAGGAACTGAAAAGACGCCTGACCTCTGCTCCCGTACTGGTACCGCCAGACTTCTCCAAGGACTTTGTTATCTACTGCGACGCCTCGCGACAAGGACTAGGTTGCATTCTCATGCAAGATCGACACGTAATTGCCTACGCTTCACGGCAATTGCACCCACATGAGGAGAATTATCCTACTCATGATCTAGAGCTTGCAGCCGTAGTCTATGCACTTAAGACCTGGCGGCATTACCTCCTCGGTAATCGTTGCGAAATATTCACTGATCACCAAAGTCTGAAGTACATTTTCACCCAACCGGATCTGAATCTCAGGCAAAGACGTTGGGTTGAGTTGATCACAGACTTCGACTTAGGAATAACCTACACCCCAGGGAAAGCCAACGTCATGGCTGATGCGCTAAGTCGTAAATCTTAT
>NW_025240484.1:0-3586 GCF_018294505.1 Triticum aestivum
TTGACTTCGTTGGTTTTTCTCATGTTGCAGTGTATGAGAATATGATCTCAAGGAGGAATTATTTTGTAAGGTGAGAGAATCCTTCATTTTATACTCCCTCTGCATCAAAATATATGACGTAGGACTATATGTGTATTATTTGTTCTTATATCTATAAGTATATTCCTAATATGTGGTAGTTATGCATAGTTGCTTTAGTAAAGCCAATTTAGTAATTAAGGTTCTTGTATATGTAATGGGATATTGTGTTTAATTGAACTTGTATTTCAATGCAGAAGCCTTAATAGCTGAATGACCAAATCAAGTTGATGAGTTGTTGATGGTTTTTTGTTAAATTTTCATAGCTCATCCAAATTGTATTGTTGCAATATTTCATTGCAGATCAAGTCTTGGAAAGATGCTTATTTTCCTCAGTTTTTGGAACTGGATCGTAGAGTCGTTCTTCCAGCACTAACAGAGGTCACTCGTCCTATTCCTAGAGATAAATCTTCATTCATTGATGATTTTGCACATCTCTGTCACTTAAACCCTTGGTTCCATCTCCATACAGGAACAATTCTCATCACTATCTGAAGCAAAAGCTAATCAATACAAATGCAAAGCAAATTTCAAGAAATCAATCATAAGGATACTGAATTTAATGTTGTTGCAGAAGAGTGATGTGCACGAGGGTTTGAAGGCGGATCTCCCCAAGTATGAAAAGTACATACATCATTTCCTGCCTCTTCTTGAGAGGAATAAAACTTGCCAAGCCAAGATGAGTACAGGATATCAGTTGCAGAATTGTGAAAAGCAGACTAAAGTCGTCAATTTTACTGGCAATGCATCCCCAACCAGTGGTGGTAATAAAAGGTTGGTAAAAGCGATATTAAGATCAACTCTTCCTTTTGCTGCAATTCTATGTATTTTTCTAGATATATTGAATAGCTACATCTGTCAACAAAACATGTCATCCTTAATAGCTCAAATAATACTTCCTTTTTGTTGATAACATTGTAAAGTAACCAGCTTCATTAGCAATTATGCTTACCCTTACACAATTTATTTACTGTGTTTAGCCTTTTTCACTTGCAGTAGACAGCAAAAGAAACCAGCAGATGCAAGCATTTTGCAGTCAGGGCAAACAACTATGGCTAAAGCAGGATACCTTGAAGCGGGTGATAGTCTATAGCCCAGGAGAGTACCACTTAGAGACCAATTATAGAAAGAAGACAGTAGAACACCACCACCTCATGAGCAGAACAATGTCAACCCACTTGCTAGGAATGCCAAGTCCTTCCTTCTCTTCACCTAGATCATTGCAGTCTTGGTCCTCCAGTATGCTCGAGTCCTTGGGCCCCTCACCAGTTGCATATCCAGTGGTAGCATCACCCCGTGCTCCAGTGCCCATGATCTCAATGGACGTTGACAGCATAACTGCCTTCTTGATGAATGGCAACACAGTAGCACCACCACCACTACCACCAAAAGCAAATGGTTCTAACCAAGTCACTCCTACTGAACCAATAACACCAGCCTCATCACTTCAGGAAGACATAGAAGCTGGTCATGGAGAGGTTCAGGCGCGAGGTGGAGACGGAACACCGGTGACTAAGAAGCCCATCAACCGCCTAATGGATGCGGTGAGTGTACCACATGCTGAGATCAGTCACAGTTCATGAATTGTTGCAATCACTTGTACTGACAGTTCTGTGCTTGTTTGATATGTAACCTCAGATAAGATCTTCATCACCTCCAGTGCTACGCAGCTCTGCTAATTCAATTTGGTCTTTCCTCAGCGTGAGTAACATTGTACCACATGGGAAAATCGGCACAATGTTGGATTCCAAATCCTCCTTGCAATAGCAGGGTGGATCTAATACTGTGAACAAAGTGAAGCGAGTTTTCAATCATACAGGGTCGCGATCTTAATCACTACCACTGGGTAGCATGGATGGCGGTTGCATGTCATTTGAGTGTGGGGCCTCGGAATCTGGATCAAGCGGTGAGGTAATAAACTTTAAGAGGCAGAAAGCATAGGTATAGCTCCTTCTATTTTGTGCGTTGAAGCCACTTCTCGGCTCCTGCTATACCAACAACAGAATAAAATGAAATGGAACTCGGATGTTAACCGTGCTCAGGCTGAAGTAGTGAGAGAATGGGTGACCGGCCGGGAAGTTAGATGGTTTAGAATGAGTGCTCCACACTTGAGCAGTGATGAGGGGTTATTAGAGATTAAATCGTCAAATAAATCAAAATTTTGAAAAACACAAGGCTCTAGAAGTTCGATCGGGCCAGCCAAATTCAAACTGGGCCTAAATAATAGGCCCACAATGGCATTTTCCGGGCCCATCCAAGATGGCCGAAATTCGGCCACAATTCAAAACACTTACAACAACTCCAACCAGACGACTCATTTAGTCTGCTCATGTCTGCTTGGGTAGCCACTAACAAAAACGCCGGCACAACGCACCGACCCAAACCCAAAATGTATCCGCTTTGGGTCCGTGCTGACGCATTTCAGGCCCAAATTTGGGCCGGCGTGGAAACGAAGCGGACGCACCGCTCGTTCCCTCGGTGTCCGCCGCAGCCTCACATGTCGGCCGGCCAACCAACGCAGCGGTCGTATTTAACGCCAACACCTACCTCGGGTCTGCGTAGCAGTGTGTGGAATAGTCGTGTGGCCGTCCTTTTTAATGGAAGCGTGCGGCAGGGCCGGCCTCATCCACTTCCATCTCCCCGTCCACATCTAGCCACAATTGCTCCCTCGCCAGCGACCAGAAAACCCTAGCCAGCCAGCCGAAAACCCTAGTTAGCCAGCCACCAGCCATCGGCTTCTTCAGCGGGAAGGGGAAGGGGAGGTTCAACTCCGGCGTGAGCTCTTCCCGCACGCTTCCTCCTCCGCCGGCTAGACGCGGCTCACCAATGCGGGAGCGGGAGCGGCTGTACATACGAGTCTACCAGGGGCGATGGCACTGGCAGTACCGTCGGCCCCTGCAGTATCCAGATGTCAACCTGCCACGCGGCTGGCATCTGGACCCGCACCGAATCTCGATTCTAGAGGTGCCGCGCATGGCGTGGCCGCACGCCGAGGAGGTTCACCGGCGTCGCGAGCTTCTTACATCGGAGTAGCGCATGATGCGTGCCTACGTGCCAGACTCCCCCAACTAGGAGGAGCGCTGGTTTGCACCAGAGCACGAGGAGGAGCGCCACCGGGGCGTCCACATCGACCACGACGTTCGCCTGCCGCCCCTAGAGATTTTGCCAAAGGAGGAGGAGGCGGAGGTGGCGTACCAACCTGCCCTCCAGGAGGCCCTGGAGCACGCTCTGGAGGCGAAGCCGGCTCGAGGAGGATGCCCATTGGGATGGGCTTGACCAGTCAGTCGCCTTGTCGGCGGCAGGGGACTCCGTCCATGCTTCGCTGTTTGTCCCGCCACCGCCACACTTCGCCAAGCCCAAGGCAAAACCGGAGGAGGAGCCGGAGCCCGAGTGCACGCCCACATGGAAGCGGTCGCAGCTGCCGCCCACTTGGCCCGAGGAGTCCTACTCATGGACCGGCCAGTTCCACGACTGGGTGAGCGCCTCCCACCCACAACTCCGCGACACA
>NW_025240485.1:0-3586 GCF_018294505.1 Triticum aestivum
GGCTGTCGGGGCTCCTCCTCGTCATCGCTATGTGAACCCTTATCTTTGTTTTCGGCATTTAACTCGCTGGCCTGCTTGAACACCCAACAATCCCTGTTGGTGTGGTTGGCTGGCTTGTCGGGGGTGCCGTGTATTTGACACGAGCGATCGAGTATACGGTCCAAACTGGACGGGCCCGGTGTGCTTCTTTTGAATGGCTTTTTCCGCTGACCGGGTTTAGAGCCTTTGAATCTGGCATTGACTGACGTATCCTCGGTATTGTCGTCGTTAATGCGGCACTTATGTTTGTTGCAACGTGACCTGCCGTTGCCGTTCTTGGTATTCGAAGTACCATGGTTCTTTGATATGTTATTGTTGTGAGCCAGCCAGTTGTCCTCTCCCGCACAAAAGCGGGTCATGAGTGTCGTGAGGGCTGCCATAGATTTTGGCTTTTCCTGGCCAAGGTGCCGGGCGAGCCATTCATCGCGGATGTTGTGCTTAAAAGCTGCTAGGGCCTCTGCACCCGGACAGTCGACGATTTGATTTTTATTTGTTAGGAACCGTGTCCATAATTGCCTGGCAGATTCCTCTGGTTGCTGAACTATGTGGCTCAAGTCATCGGCATCTGGTGGTCGCACATAAATGCCCTGGAAGTTGTCGAGGAATGCGGCTTCCAGATCTTCCCAACAGCCAATGGACTCTGCTGGCAAGCTGTTGAGCCAATGCCGAGCTGGACGTTTGAGTTTGAGTGGGAGGTATTTGATGGCGTGTAGGTCATCACCGCGGGCCATGTGGATGTGCAGGAGGAAATCCTCAATCCATACCATAGGATCTGTTGTGTTGTCGTATGATTCTATATTTATGGGTTTGAAACCCTCTGGGATCTGGTGATCCACTACTTCGTCTGTGAAGCATAGGGGGTGTGCGGCGCCTCTGTACTGGGCTATATCACAACGCAGCTCAAATGAGTCTTGTTCGCTGTGTTCGGCCCGGTCGGATTTACTTTTATTATATCTAGCGTGACGGTTATCGTCTCGCATAGTGGTGCGCCCTCTTGATCCGTAGATCGATCTTGCGTGTTTTGCTTTGTCCTCCAATACGTCTCGCAGGTCTGGCGTATTTCCCCATGCCTTTTTATTTGAATGGCGTCAGGGTGCGGGCTGAGCTTTTGGCTGGAATGCCTCTCTGTCACGGCCACGAGGTGGCCTATCAGCCACGTCATACACTGGGGATGTAGGTTTTGGTGCTTCCTCCTCCAGTCGAGGTAGCAACCTGCACTTTGGGTAACTCTTGGAGGGGCGTTCAAATTTATATTCCTCGGCCGCCAGGACCTCAGTCCATCTGTCAGCTAGCATATCTTGATCAGCTTGAAGCTGCTGCTGCTTTTTCTTAAGGCTATTTGTCGTGGCTATAAGCCGGCGCTTGAAGCACTCTTGTTCGACGGGATCCTCTGGCACGACGAATTCATCATCGTCGAGGCTTGCCTCGTCTTTGGAGGGAGGCAATGGAGATTGATATGATGAGAAAGAGACTCGGGAGCCATAGGTTTCACTAGTGGCTTCTCTCAAGAGCATAAGTATTCTACGGTGGGTGAACAAATTACTGTTCTGCAATTCACAGAATTGAGCATAGTTATGAGAATATCTAGGTATGATCATGTATATAGGCATCACCTCCGAGACAAGTAGACCGAAACGATTCTGCATCTACTACTATTACTCCACTCATCGACCGCTATCCAGCATGCATCTAGAGTATTAAGTTAAAAACTGAGTAACGCCTTAAGCAAGATGACATGATGTAGAGGGATAATTTCATGCAATATGATAAAAACCCCATCTTGTTATCCTCGATGGCAACAATACAATATGTGCCTTGCTGCCCCTTCTGTCACTGGGAAAGGACACCGCAAGATTGAACCCAAAGCTAAGCACTTCCCCCATGGCAAGAACAACCAATCTAGTAGGCCAAACCAAACTGATAATTCGAAGAGACTTGCAAAGATAACCAATCATACATAAAAGAATTCAGAGAAGATTCAAATATTATTCATAGATAGACCGGATCATAAACCCACAATTCATCGATCTCAACAAACACACCACAAAAAGAAGATTACATCAAATAGATCTCCACAAGAGAGGGGGAGAACATTGTATTGAGATCCAAAAAGAGAGAAGAAGCCATCTAGCTACTAGCTATGGACCCGTAGGTCTGAAGTAAACTCCTCACACTTCATCGGAGGGGCTTGGATGATGATGTAGAAGCCCTCCGTGATCGATGCCCCCTCCGGCGGAGCTCCAGAACAGGCCCCAAGATGGGATCTCGTGGATACAAAAAGTTGCGGCGGTGGAATTAGGTTTTTGGCTCCATCCCCGATCGTTTGGGGGTACGTGGATATATATAGGAGGAAGAAGTACGTCGGTGGAGCTTCGAGGGGCCCACGAGGCAGGGGGCGCGCCCCCTACCCTCGTGAGCACCTCGTGGCTTTCTTGACGGAGGGTCCAAGTCTCCTGGATCTTATCTGATGAGAAAATCACGTTTCCGAAGGTTTCATTCCGTTTGGACTCCGTTTGATATTCCTTTTCTTCGAAATCCTAAAACAGGCAAAAAAATAGCAATTCTGGGCTGGGCCTCCGGTTAATAGGTTAGTCCCAAAAATAATATAAAAGTGGAAAATAAAGCCCAATAGTGTCTAAAACAGTAGATAATATAGCATGGAGCAATCAAAAATTATAGATACGTTGGAGACGTATCAAGCATCCCCAAGCTTAATTCCTGCTCGTCCTCGAGTAGGTAAATGATAAAAACAGAATTTTTGATGCTGAGTGCTACTTGGCATATTTTTAATGTAATTCTTCTTAATTGTGGTATTAATATTCAGATCCTAAAGACTCAAGACAAAAGTTCATATTGACATAAAAATGATAATACTTCAAGCATACTACCTAAGCAATTATGTCTTCTCAAAATAACATGGCCAAAGAAAGTTCATCCCTACAAAAGCATATGGTTTAGTCATGTTTCATTTTCGTCACACAAGAATGCTATCATCATGCACAACCCCGATGACAAGCCAAGCAATTGTTTCATACTTTAGTAATCTCAAACCTATAAACTTTCACGCACTATATGAGCGCGAGCCATGGAGATAGCACTATGGGTGGAATAGAATATAATGAGGGGGGTTATGTGGAGAAGACAAAAAAGGAGGAAATCTCACATTAACGAGGCTAATCAATGGGCTATGGAGATGCCCACCGATTGATGTTAATGCAAGGAGTAGGGATTGCCATGCAATGGATGCACTAGAGCTATAAATGTATGAAGGCTCAACAAAAGAAACTAGTGGGTGTGCATCCAACTTGCTTGCTCACGAAGACCTAGGGCACTTGAGGAGGCCCATTGTTGGAATATACAAGCCAAGTTCTATAATAAAAAATTCCCACTAGTATAGGAAAGTAATAACATGAGAGACTCTCTACTATGAAGATCATGGTGCTATTTTGAAGCACAAGTGTGGTAAAAGGATAGTAACATTGTCCCTTCTCTCTTTTTCTCTCATTTTTTTGGGCCTTCTCCTTTTTTTATGGCCTTTCTCTTTTTT
>NW_025240486.1:0-3585 GCF_018294505.1 Triticum aestivum
TTTTTTTTCTTTTTTTGGCCTTTCTTTTTTTTCTTTTTTTCTTTGGCCTTTCTTTTTTTGGCCATTATTTTTTTTTATTTGGGGATAATGCTCTCATAATGATGATCATCACACTTCTATTGATTTACAACTCATGAATTACAACTCAAAACTAGAACAAGATATGACTCTATATGAATGCCTCCGGCGGTGTACCGGGATGGGCAATGAATCAAGAGTGACATGTATGAAAATTATGCATGGTGGCTTTTCCACAAACACGATGTCAACTACATGATCATGCAAAGCAATATGACAATAATGATGCGTGTCATGATGATAAACGGAATGGTGGAAAGTTGCATGGCAATATATCTCGGAATGGCTATGGAAATGCCATAATAGGTAGGTATTGTGGCTGTTTTCAGGAAGATATAAGGAGGTTTATGTGTAATAGAGCGTATCATATCACGGGGTTTGGATGCACCAGCAAAGTTTGCACCAACTCTCAAGGTGAGAAAGGGCAACGCACGGTACCGAAGAGGCTAGCAATGATGGAAGGTTAAGAGTGCGCATAATCCATGGACTCAACATTAGTCAAAAGAACTCATATACTTATTGCAAAAATCTACAAGTCATCAAAAACCAAGCACTACGCGCATGCTCCTAGGCGGATAGATTGGTAGGAAAAGACCATCGCTCGTCCCCGACCGCCACACATAAGGATGCACAATCTAAGAACACCTCATGTTTCAAATTTGTTACACAACTTTAACCATGCGTGCATGCTACATGACTTGCTAACTTCAACACAAGCATTCTTTAAATTCATAATCACCCAACTAGCATGACTTTAATATCACTACCTCGATATCTCAAAACAATTATCAAGTATCAAATTGATCATAGCATCCAATTCACTTCCTATGATAGTTTTTATTATACCCAACTTGGATGCCTACCATTCTAGGACCAATTTTATAACCATAGCAAATACCATGCTGTTCTAAGAGACTCTCAAAATAATATAAGTGAAGAATGAGAGACTAACAATTTCTACAAAATTAAGCCACCGCCGTGCTCTAAAAGATATAAGTGAAGCACTAGAGCAAAAACTATCTAGCTCAAAAGATATAAGTGAAGCACATAGAGTATTCTAATAAATTCCAATCAAGTGGGCTTCTCCCAAAGGTGTGTACAGCAAGGATGATTGTTGGAAAACTAAAAAGCAAATACTAATACCATACAAGATGCTCCAAGAAAAACACATATCATGTGGCGAATAAAAATATAGCTCCAAGTAAAGTTACCAATGAACAAAGACGAAAGAGGGGTGCCTTCCGGGGGCATCCCCAAGCTTAGGCTTTTGGCTATTATTGAATATCTTTGGGTTCCTTGGGCATCCCCAAGCTTAGGCTTTTGTCACTCCTTATTCCATAGTCCATCAAATCTTTACTCAAAACTTGAAAACTTCACAACACAAAACTCAACAGGAAATCACATAAGCTCCGTTAGTGAAAGAAAGCAAAACCACCACATATGGTACTGTAATTAATTCATTCTTTATTTATATTGGTGTTAAACCTACTGTATTCCAAGTTCTCTATGATTCATACCACTTAATACTAGTCATAGATGCATCAAAATAAGCAAACAACACACGAAAAACAGAATCTGTCAAAAACAGAACAGTCTGTAGCAATCTGTAACTCCCGAATACTTATGGAACTCTAAAAATCCTACCCAAATAGGAAGTCCTCTTCAATTTGTCTATTGATCTAGAGAAAAAAGAATCAACGCAAAATCACGTTTATGTGATTTAACAAAATTATTTTTGTGCGCGCAAAGTTTCTGTTTATAGCAGAATCAAATTAACTATCACCACAGGTTATCCTACAGGTTCTACTTGGCACAAACACTAATTAAAACATAAAACACATCTAAACAGAAGGTAGATGCAAAATTTATTACTAAACAGAAACAAAAACAAAAAACCCAAATAAAATTGGGTTGCCTCCCAACTAGCGCTATCGTTTAACGCCCCTAGCTAGGCATAAAAGCGAGGATAGATCAAAGTAGTGCCATAATAATAAGATAGATCTTGAAAACTCATCTCATATTCTCTACGTTCAGCAGAAAGTTTGCTTTGAGGCAAGCAAAAGTAATCAAAAGGGCTAAATTTAATGGGACAAAAGTCCCCAAGTTCAATCACAAGAGGAATGGGTTCCTCCTTTGGCCCTTCATATTGCACAACTAATTCATCATTATAAGCATTCTTTTGGCAGAATTTCGTGAGCCTATACTCAAGAGAGTATCCTAGCTCATTGTTTCAAAGAGCAAAATCTTTATTAAGTTCGGAAATTCTATCAATTAGGACATTGGTAGGAACCTTTTTCCTAAGGTTTTCATTAAAAGCAATATAGTCCAAAGATTGAAAACGCCTAATTTCCTCTTGATCAAAGAGGATCGCCTTTTATGGGAGGACGACCGGCGTCCACCCTATAGTGCGCAAAGATTTCTTTAGCCTCTCTTATTAGAAATCTAAACTCATGAGCCAAAAAAATAGTAACGACACGCTTAACAGAAGAATGCTCAATATTAGAAAATTCCAGGAAAATCCTTTGTATGCAAGGATGCATATGCATAAATTGTCTTTCAAGCTCAACTACAAGCATAGCGATAGCATCCGCAAGACTACTAGTTCTATGAAGAATAGAACCACCCATAGAAGGTAAAGCACCGGCACAAGTAAAGAAATCTTGAATAACCCCTTTTCCAATAATGTTACCACTACCGATTCGAAACTTTTTAGTATGCAAGATAGGGGGTTCTTTAGCCGGAGCATCAGAATTTCCCATGTTATCATTATTGTCCATATCGATGATAATCTCCCCAATTTCAGACATAACAGCAACGAAAGCGAGGAAGAAGAAGAGGGCAAGCGAAATAAAGAGAGAGAAGATTGGGAAAGAGAGGGCGAATAAAACGGCAAGGGTGAAGTGGGGGAGAGGAAAACGAGAGGCAAATGGCAAATAATGTAAATGCGAGGGAGATGAGTTTGTGATGGATACTTGGTATGTCTTAACTTGAGCGAAGACCTCCCCGGCAATGGCGCCAGAAATCCTTCTTGCTATGTCTTGAGCTTGTGTTGGTTTTCCTTGAAGAGGAAACGGTGATGCAGCAATAGTAGCATAAGTATTTCCCTCAGTTTTTGAGAACCAAGGTATCAATCCAGTAGGAGGCTCCTCAAAAGTCCCACGCACCTACACAAACAAAGAAAGAACTCGCAACCAATGCAATAAAGGGGTTGTCAATCCCTTCACGACCACTTGCGAAAGTGAGATCTGATAGAGATAGTATGATAAGATAAATATATTTTTGGTATTTTATAATATAGATTGGAAAAGTAAAGATGCAAATAAAAGTAAATTGAAAGCTTATACGATAAAAGATAGACCCGGGGGCCATAGGTTTCACTAGTGGCTTCTCTCAAGATAGCATAAGTATTGCGGTGGGTGAACAAATTACAGTCGAGCAATTGATAGAAAAGCGAATAATTATGAGATTATCTAGGCATGATCATGTATATAGGTATCACGTCTGTGA
>NW_025240487.1:0-3585 GCF_018294505.1 Triticum aestivum
GCGGAAGCTATCATGTCTGAGTACAGACATCTATAAATGAAAAAGGCTGAGAAGCCTGACTATCTATCAGATCCTGCCGAGGGCACAAGATCGTAGCTGAGGTATCAAGCTAAACGTCGAAGTCCACGCGGAACTACTAGCGAGACCGAAGTCTCTCTGCAAAAACATAAAATAGGCAAACGTGAGTACAAATGTACCCAGCAAGACTTACATCAGAGCTAACTACATATGCATCATTATCAACAAAGGGGATGGTGGGGTTTAACTGCAGCAAGCCAGCTTTGACTCGGTGGCTATCCTGAACTACGACTGCAATGTAACTCTTTTGAGGTGGCGCACACGAGTCCACATATTCACCATATCAATACACCACTATGGATCCGCTCTCGTCTCCCTACGAGAACGCCGTCCATAGCACTCACGCTTATCTTGCATATTTTAGAGTATCCACTTTCACTTGTCTATGAACTGATATAAGCAACCCAGAAGTCCTTTTCCGCGGACACGGCTATTCGAATAGATCATATTAACCCTGCAGGGGTGTACTTCTTCACACACGCTCTCACCACTTACCGCCGTTTACACGACATGTACTCGGCAACCTTCAAGCGGAAGCCCAACGTGGGTGTCGGCCACGGCCTGCCTAAACACTCAAGTCTCTAGTCCAGGTTTATCGCCTATTCGGGTTCCATCCATGAGGGGATCCGGCCGGAGTTTCGCTCACAGCCCCAAACGATGTGAACAGGGTTCCCGAGACACCAAACGGACGCCCGGTACACCGTGCCACGTGCCTACCGCATCACAGCCCACCCCTACGGTCAGCGCTGCCCACGGCCTCCAGCATACTACAAACACCAGAAACTACTTGCAACTCCTGGACAGAGGACAAGGGTGATCAAGAAGCCGAGAGGGTCCATTGGTTTCGGGCCCAATGCGTGGTAGTAGCTGAATCATGGATCACAAACACAGAACTCAGTTCCTGAGGACGGCTGCAATGAGACAACCCACCATGTACTCCTACATGGCCTCTCACTGCTATCTTTACCAAAACGTGTTCACACACTTAGCTCACACACAGTAGCACATGTTCACACGCCTCTGATTCATCCCCGATGAATCAGACCTGACTCAACTCTAAGCAGTAGCAGGCATGACAAACAAGCAAGAATGAGTAGGCACAACAGGGCTCAAACAACTCCTACTCATGCTAGTGGGTTTCATCTATTTACTGTGGAATGACAGGTCATGCAAAGGATAAAGGGGTTCAGCTACCGCAGCAAGTAACAGATGAATCGTTGTTGTCCTAATGCAGTAAAAGAGAGCAGGATGAGAGAGTGGGATTGTATCGGAATGAACAAGGGGGTTTTGCTTGCCTGGCACTTCTGAAGATAACATTGAGTCTTCATCAGTGTCAACGATCACATCATCGGTATCACGTCTATCGAGAGGGGACAAATACCGGCAACACAGAAGGGAACACAATCAATGCAATGCACAATATGATGCATGATCATGACATGGCAAAATGAATGTGTTTTGAGCTAATGCAACTAAAACCCGATTAAATGAAGTTGGTTTGAATCCAAGATTCAAATTCAAACTCCATATGTGGATATTTAAATGCCATTTAACTGATTTGTGCTAAACAGCATCTATAAGTTGTTCTAACATGCATGAAAATGGTACAGATGGATTCCTTGAATTTTTCTGATAATTTTTCATATATAAATTATTTAATTTGGAGTTACGGTTGAATTTCTATGAATTTTAGAAGTTTATACAATTTTCTGGAATTTCCTGATTATTTTTAAATCAAGAAAATACTTATTGCGTCAGCCCCACGTCACAGTGACGTCAGCAGGGTCAACTGGGCGCCCCAGGTCAAACCTGACGTGTGGGGGCCACACGTCAGTGACACAGGAGCTAATCCCGGTCAAACCCAGCGCTAACTGAGGTTTGACTAGGGGTGGGGCCCACAGTCAGTGGCCTAGGGGGTTGATTAGGGCGTCACTAGCGCTAATTAAGCGTGCCACGTCGGCAGTCGCCGGAGTATCGCCGGCGGCGACCATTCCGCACGGCGGCGCGACTCGGATTCGAGCTAGGGGCGATGGTTTGGCGTGCGGTTTGGCTCATTGGAACGTCCGCGACGCGGCGCATCCAGCGGTGGCTGTGGCCGCGGCTGGGGTGGCCGGTAGCAGCAACTACGGCGAGCGAGGCGGCGGCCGGAGCTCGGGCCAGCACGACGCGGTGGCTGCAGCGCGTTAGCCGGAGAGCAGAGGAGCGCGTCGGGACCCTGGGAACCTGGAGAGCACGCGGGAGCTACTGGAGCGAGCGGAAGAGCTCCGGGGCGCGAGGTTCGCCGGCCATGGCGATGGCCGGAGCTCGGTGCTTGCGGGGACGGCAGCTACGTCACGAGAACGAGCAGGGGGTCAGAGGGGAAACATAGAGGAGCTCACAGGGGTTGCGACGGTGGCCTCGGGGAGCTCGGGGAGGCGTCGGAGGCGGCGAATCGACAGCGGCGGTCCTTGGTGGCCGAGGAGGGGGAAAACGTCGGGACGGCGCTTCGGGGCTTCTCCGGTCGCGTGAGCCGACGGGGAGGTCGAGGGAGGCACTGCGGAGCTCAGGAGCGCGTCGGGGAGGAGAGGGGGTGGCGGTGGCCGCGAGGGAGCTCGTCGGTGGCGGCGGCTCCGTTCGGTCCGGGCGAGAGAGAGGGAACAGAGGAGAGAGGGGATGCAGCGGGGGAGGAAGAGGAGCGAGGGGACACGAGGCCTCGTCGTGGCGTTGCTAGGGAGGCCTGGGGAAGCAGGAGGTGGCCGGGAAGCAGGAGGTGGCCGAGGCTTCTCGGGCGCGCGCCACGCCTCGCCTCTGTTCGTCCTCCTGGCAGAGGAGGAAGAGGACAAGGGGGAGGAGGTGGGCTGGGCCGGCCAGATGGAGCTGGGCCAGGTAAGTGGCACCAGGTAAGTGGCCCAGTGGCTTTCTGCTCTGTTTTATTTTTTTCTCCTGTTTTGTTTTATTTAATTTATTTTGCCACTGTTTTGAATTTAAAATAATTCAAACAATGCCAAAAACTCCTCTGAATATTTTATATTGCTAGATGGACTTTTCCAAAAGCTTATAAAATATTTCAGGGGTATTTGAAATTATATTCTAATTATATGAATATAATTCAAATTCAAATAGCTAATGAATTAAATCCAAAGTCCCAAAAATAAATCCTTAAAAATGTTCAATATTTTGGTTGGGTCCAGAACCCTTACCAAAAATTATCAAACATTTAAGAAGAGCACTTTGGAGCAATGAATGAGATTTCTAGGGTTTTTGCCCCTCTTTTATTTAAGTTTTTGAGGCTTCCAAAATTCCTCAGTTCAGGTTTCAATAATTTAAACATGATGCACACATGAAGCTAGCCTAGAGCACTACCAGCAGCTAGGGATGTGACAGAAGGAGAAGAAGGAGAAGAAGGGGAAGAAGGAGAAGAAGAAGGAGAAGGAGAAGGAGGAGAAGGAGAAGAAGGAGAAGAAGGAGGAGAAGGAGGAGAAGAAGGAGAAGGAGGAGAAGAAGGAGAAGGAGAAAAAGGAGAAGGAG
>NW_025240488.1:0-3584 GCF_018294505.1 Triticum aestivum
GATAGCCGGACTATAACCTTTGGCCGGACTCCTGGACTATGAAGATACAAGATTGAAGACTTTGTCCAGTGTCCGGATGGGACTTTCCTTGGCGTGGAAGGCAAGCTTGGCGATACGGATATGTAGATCTCCTCCCATTGTAACCGACTCTGTGTAACCCTAGCCCTCTCCGGTGTCTATATAAACCGGAGGGTTTTAGTCCGTAGGACGAACAAGAATCATACCATAGGCTAGCTTCTAGGGTTTACCCTCTCTGATCTCGTGGTAGATCTACTCTTGTACTACCCATATCATCAATATTAATCAAGAAGGAGTAGAGTTTTACCTCCATCGGGAGGGCCCGAACCTGGGTAAAAACATCATGTCCCTTGTCTCCTGTTACCATCCGCCTAGACGCACAGTTCGGGACCCCCAACACGAGATCCGCCGGTTTTGACACTGACAAGCATCTCATGAATCCATTCACACCTGAAGATGTTAAGCAAGCTGCTTTCGGTATCGCTGACTTGAAGGCATCGGGACCTGACGGATTACATGCTATATTTTTTAAGAGGTGTTGGCACTTGATAGGGGAAGAAATTACTATGGAGTTGCTAGCAGCTATCCAGAGTGGACATATCCCAGATTGGTGGAATGACATGAATAGTGTTCTCATCCCAAAGGTAGATGTCCCGGAATCAATTGCTCAGTAACCCCCCATTAGCCTCTGCAATGTGATATACAAGATCATATCAAAGATGTTGTCAAGTAGATTGAAGTCTATATTGCCAGATATTAATGCTCCCAGATAGAGTGCCTTAGTACCTGGCAGAATTATTACTGATAATGTACTAGTTTCAATATGAGTGCATCCACAATATAAAAAATAAAAGGAAAGGGAAGTATGGGTTGTGTGTAGTTAAGTTAGATATGGACAAAGCTTATGACAGAGTGGAATGTAATTTTTTGAAAGAAATGATGTTGTGACTGTGTTTCAATGAGAAATGGGTAAATCTTATACTCAGTTGTGTATCTTCTGTCAAATGTAATGTCAGGTACAACTCTCAGGCCACATAACAGTTTATTCCTACCATAGGTCTTCGGCAGGAGGATCCCTTATCACCGTACATGTTTTTACTATGTCCAGATGCACTTTCAAGTTTACCGTTGTTTGTAGAAGAAGTTGGTGGCATCGATGGGATTCGAGTGAGCAGAAATGCATCGTCAGTTGCTGATGAATCCCTAATTTTCATGAAGGTAAACATGAAGAATGCAATTTCCTTACCACAGGTAATTGATACTTATTGTTGAGGTGGATATGAGGGCTAATATTTGTGCACATCTAAATATTGACAATGAAGCTCTATCAGATAGATACTTGGGACTCCCGACATTAGTGGGGATTGACAGAAGTGATTCCTTTAAACATCTGGTTGAAAGAATTATACAAAGGATGAATGGGTGGAAAGAAAAGAATTTATCAATTGCTGGTAAGAAAACTTTGTTGAACGCTATAGCTCAAGCTATCCCTGTGTATGCAATGGGAGTGCTCAACATTCCATAAGGTATTTGCAAGGATATGGAAGATGCAATAGCAAAGTTCTGGTGGAGAGACAATGAAAATGATTACAAAATGCATTGGCTTGCTTGGTGGAAACTTTGCTTCCCCAAATCCCAAGGAGGGCCAGCCTTCCTTGATTTCCATTCTTGAAGTATGGCGTTTGATAAAAAAACCTGACCCCCTTTGTGCTAGGATACGTCAAGCTATGCACTATCCACATCAACATATCCTTGAAGCTGGTACGAAAAAGGGGTCTTCATTTACTTAGCAAAGCTTAGTTGCAGGTGTTCAAACATTTAAACGGGGCAACATATGGCATGTGGGCAAAGGTACTTCAATCGTTATATGGATGGATCCTTGGATTCCGACTAGCCCTTCTAGCAGGATTACTTCAATCGATATATGGATGGATCCTTGGATTCCGACTAGCCCTCATCAACCCTCTAACCAGACAGTGGGACAAAGTACTGATCAAGGATATCTTCTCAGTTGTGGACGCGAATATAATCCTTTTTATACCCTTGAGTCTGAATGGCTTTGATGATTTTGTAGCTTGGCACTTTAACAAATCGGGAACCTTTTCAGTCAAGTCAGCATACCATGTGGAAATGGAGGCACCAGTTTAGTAATTATGCCAATCAAATGGCTTCATCCTCGGTTGGCACAAATCCTATTTGGAGAAGATCTTGAAGCTATCAATCCCTGGTAAGATAAAAAAGTTCTGTTGGCGTGCACTTCATGCAACCATTCAGGTGAGAGCAGTTCTGCTGAGGCGCCATGTGCTATTTACATGTGCTCCGGCCAAACAGCTTTGGAGAGCACTAAGACTAGAAGAAAGAATCATTAGTGTGCTTCCTGTTCATACATACGGTTCTCAAATGCTGGAAGAGCCCATCGATGGTTCAGTCGACTAATATCAAAACGTACAGGGTGTGGGCACTGCCGAGGTTCTAGCGATGACATGTTCGTACCTTTGATGGATCCATCGAAAGTCTAAACATAATGAAAGTGTACCGCCTGCATCACAATGGTCTTTGACCATCTTGGCTCTCTGTAATGCATTCATCCAAGCAAACCAAAAAGCTCCACTGACGGAAACTGTACAAATGGAATAAGCCAGGAAAGATGATCTCTAATTGAATGTTGATGCATCATTTCATAGTGAGGTTGGATGGGGGCTACTGCTGCGATCATCGGAGATGACCATTGCCAATTCATAACAGCTTCATGCACTTTTATTCCTCACTAGCAAAGTGGCGCGCTCGATGCGCGGGTTAGAACTTTTAGAAGGTATAATAATGAAAACATATTATTTGAGTTGTCTAAAGAAATATATAAGTATTGCTACTACCTCTGCCCCAAGTAGATGGCATATAAATTCATTCACAAAACCAATACTTTCCAAGTCTGACATAATATATATGCAAAAATATGAAGATAAATAATATAAGATCAATATCAATATATCCACCATTATATATTTTTATACTCTATTTACCAAAAATTGTAGTTGTTGATATTTTCTTCCAGATATTTGGTTAAACTAAAATAGAATTGACTTTTCACTGGATTTACATGCCATGTATGTGGCGACAGAGAGAGTAACATATTTTTGTCTCAGGTATCTTATGTTTTCTCATTCACATTCATATATATAAATAATATGAAATCATAGGTAAAACGGGGATCCTAGAAATGAATAAAATTGATGCAATAAAGATTGACCATGTGTGAGATGATTATTTGGTGTGTTAAACTATGGAATCTTAAAAGCTACGTACTGCAACAATAGAGACGGAAGATCTTACGCTGCTTACATACAGGACCAAGGAGGCTCTTTGGCATTTTATCTCTTATTTTGTTCATTCTATCCCTTAGGACATCTAGGTTTTTGTATACTTTACACAACATACTGAAAGTGGTATGTTTTCAAATATAATTATGTACATTCTAGTTTAGTTTTAATTAATATAAAAATATCGTAGGAGCCTATCCTACTGTTTTCAACTATAGTCCTATATGCACCTATGCACCTGCAAGAAGA
>NW_025240489.1:0-3584 GCF_018294505.1 Triticum aestivum
CTCGGCGTTCCTCCCGAGCTATTGGCCAAGGGCAGTGTGCATTAGCCTCTACAAGGTAGCCCCAACATTATGCAGTCTGAAAGGCATGCATGTGTAGCAGTACACCTTGCAGGGGGTCAGGAACGGCATCCTCTCCACATCTTGCCCAACCATCTTTATCTGGTGGTAGCCCGAAAAGGCGTCCAAAAAGCACATTAGGTCACACTCGGCGGTGGAGTCGATGATCTGGTCGATGCGCGGGAGCAGGAAGGGATCCTGAGAGCAAGCCTTGTTGATTTTGGTGAAGTCGACTGTCGGTGTTCTGGATACGGGGGTACCTAGACTTGCCTGCCTGTGGCCCACTGCGCGGCTCCATCAACGGCCTGGTACGTCCCAGCTTCATCATCAACAACTCAAGAACCTCACGAGGGGCCAAGCCTCGTGATAGAGGCTGGGGGGTCCCGATCTTTCGATGAGATGATAACTATCGATTTGGTGGAGACGACTTTGACGATCCGACTACAAACGTGCACGATGTTGCGCATTAGCAATCGCTAAACCAATCTCCTGAGGTTATTGACCACGCCGAAGCACGATCAACCTGACCACGAAGGTCTATTCCTGCAAGCAATCGAAGAACGAGCAAGAATATGATAAAAGCAATCTGAGTATTGCGAATATGTATGAAGAATTGATAAAGGTGGGGATACGTAAGCGGTCTTGGTCTGGTCGTTGGACACAAACGAAGTACACGAAGTTGCAATGGCTAACTTTTAACTAAACAAATCCCCAGGGAAAAGCTACTAGATGGATCTACTTATATAGGAGCAAGGGATGTCGGCCTAGGAGGTGGGAGGACGTCCCAAGGCAGCCTAAAACTAACCCTAGGTCGTACAAGGCCAATGGGCCCAAGTGGAGGTGATGCAACACCTTTGGACTTGTTGTTTGACTCAGATTCTGCTGCAGCGTCTGATTGTTTCGTCGATATCTCAACGCTCCGGATGAATTTCAAGATGAATCGAATTGTGCTGGAAAGAGCACAAAATCGAGAATTCATCAAAAAAAGAATCACCCAATTCGGAGTCCGTATGAAAAAGTTGTTGGCGTTTTGAGTCAGGTATGTCTGTGCAGTCCGAATCTGAATCCAGAACGTGAGAGACTTGGACTCTATCTTCTCTTGGCCCAAAAGTGACGTGAGAGAACTTCTTGAACAGCACTTAAACATCTCTTCCTCCCTTATCTTCATATGTGAATTGTACAAATATCCCATACACCTGCAATTAGACAAAACACAAAAGTGTGTGAAGTATTTTTGTTCTGGATAACATAAATAGATTATTGAATAGTTTAGACTAGAAATCACCTGACAAATATGCATGTATGCAATATTTTTGGTCGTATCCAAGGTAGTCATGTCCTCATCATCCTCCCCTTTTTGAAAACAAAGCCGTCCTCGGCGTTGCTTAATCTGAAATGTGGCTAACAAAAGAGACAAGGTATACATGTTGTATATGTATATGTCATCCATTTTTACCTCCCTTGATTTTTGCACATATGACACATGTATACATGAGTAACTTTCATACATCTTAAAATATAAAGCCAAAATATTATCATAAGTAGAAGGCATGGAAATATTGCAACTCAGTTTGCACATATAAGTGAAGCTCTTATTCCTATCAAAAGATTGACAATATTCATCAGTAAACCATCCCAATATTGGTGAATAAACCTTACTTGCATCAAATTTACATGCTACAACATGCTTAAATAAGCAAACATGCAGTAAGTCATTGGACACATAATCATCACCAAGATTAGAGGTCATATCAAAATTATTAAACATTGGTTCTTTTGCATCAATAGTTAATTCAATGGGTGCACTCAAAATTGTTGGTATTTCAGTTGTTTGATCACATGATGCATTCATGATAGTAACATGATTCTCTAAAATAGGTGGCGTGCTCAAATCAACAGGTAACTCAACATATGATGTATTTAAGTTAGTTAGGGATGCATCATTCTCATGTGAAGTTATATCATCAATACCTTTACTGTTACCTTGTCGCAAAGACGTAGCTGATGTCGGTATAGACAATAACAATGTACCATACACTTGAGATGATGTCGCACTCACAATCTAAGGTGTGGCTGTTCTAGTAGGTGCAATGGTGGAGGAATCAACCGATGGTAGTGAGCATGAATTGGAATAGTAGTTGTTGTAGTCACCCAATGCATCCTCCTGTAACTGTCTCTCAAAGGTACAAGCACGAACATACATACCAGTAATGCAACGAGGAATATACCTAAATATTGCCTGAATATCATGGTTCAAACCACCAAAAAATCTATTCATTGTATCATCCTCAGATTCTTCTATGTCACAATGATGCATATAAGATTTGAACTCTTGGTAGTAAGCATGAACAGTGTTGTTGCCTTGTTTAAATTGTTCAAATTTGCGAAGCAATTCACGACGATAGTAAGGAGGGAAAAATTGTTGTCTCACTACATGTTTCAAATCTTTCCAAGTTGTGGGTTGGTTATCAATATTTTTCTTACAATGCACACTCCACCAAACAGAAGCAAAACTAGTAAATGCTCTAGTGGTAGCTCGTACTTCGCTCAAGTTCAGAAAAGTCATGGTAACTAAAAACTTGTTCTACTTCAAGCTCCCAATCTAGATAAATAGCAGGATTAAATCTACCCTCAAATGATGGTAAAGAGATTACCTGACCATGTGCCTGTGTGTGTTGTCCCAACTCTCGTGATGGTGAAGATGTGTTCGTCGTCCAAGAACTTCTTTCTCCGGAACCTGTCATGATTAGTAGAAACAAGAAATAAAATTCGAGAATAATGTTCCTATGAACAACTAGGATGTGGTTGTAACGTGCTCACAGTAAAGCAAAATATCAATATCTTACAAGTTCTTACCATGCGACAGGTGGTGACAGGCAACCAGCGGTGTCAAATAACTCCGAAGATTGTGTAAAGCGATTGCCAGGGGAACGTACGTATACACGGTGTAGAAATATGTGGAGCTGGGTTGGCTATATATGGTAGCAAAAGAGTAGCAATAATCAATTAAAAGATGCAATGTTGAATAAACGCTCAACGACGGTACTGTGCTGGTCCTAGGCTAGACCGGACTAGAGACGCGAGCCTAGAACACTAATGAGGTCACGGCGTAGCACATCTAGCATCAATCAATGATTCTAAGTAGCTCTGGACAGCAAGATATAAGTGAAGATCACAACGGTAGTGAAGATAATGATGAAAAACAACTGCCAAGAAGGATATACAACGACTCTCCCCAACTTTCCTCTTGAAAAGTTTGAGCCAATTTTCTGATAAATTTTTTCAAAGAATGCTACTAACTCAAGCTTTCCAATGCAAAAAGAATTACTCAATTCCGAGTTGATATGAGGAGTCAAACAATTCTAAAACTGGCTTGAAAAACTGGAATAAGCTGTGTTCGCGAACTTCAGAGGGCAAAAAGACCTATTTAGAAGCCGATTTTGAGGTGCAAAATATTGAACTAGCTTCTGCAACTATTTAGATGTGTCTCGTCTCTAGCTTTAATTTGAGTACTCGCGGAGCCAAAA
>NW_025240490.1:0-3584 GCF_018294505.1 Triticum aestivum
AAATAGAAATATCATTTGGATCCTCAGGTGGTTCAGGAATAGGTTCACTAGAAGCATGCAAAGTCCTATCATTTTTCTTTTTCTTCTTTTTAGAAGGACTAGGTGCATCTAAATTATTTCTCTTAGAATCTTGCTCAATTCTCTTAGGGTGGCCTTCAGGATACAAAGGTTCCTGAGTCATTTTACCAGTTCTAGTAGCCACTCTAACAGCATAGTCATTATTCTTACTATTCAATTCATTGAGCAAATCATTCTGAGCTTTAAGTACTTGTTCTACTTGAGTGGTGACCATAGAAGCATGTTTACTAATGAGTTTAAGTTCACCTTTAACTCTAGACATATAATCACTCAAGTGTTCAATCATATAAGCATTTTGTTTTAATTGTCTACCAACATAAGCATTGAAGTTTTCTTGTTTGACAATAAAATTATCAAACTCATCTAAGCATTGGCTAGCGGACTTATAACGTGGAATATCACCTTCATCAAATCTATAGAGAGAATTTACCTTTACTACCTGTGTCAGGTTATCAAGACCATGAGTTTCTTCAGTAGGTGATGAATTAAGTGTTAGAAATATGCCCTAGAGGAAATAATAAAATGGTTATTATTGTATTTCCTTGTTCATGATAATTGTCTATTGTTCATGCTATAATTGTATTAACTGGAAACCGTAATACATGTGTGAATACATAGACCAACATGTCCCTAGTAAGCCTCTAGTTGACTAGCTCGTTGATCAATAGATGGTTATGGTTTCCTGACCATGGACATTGGATGTCATTGATAACGGGATCACGTCATTAGGAGAATGATGTGATGGACAAGACCCAATCCTAAGCATAGCACAAGATTGTGTAGTTCGTTTGCTAAGAGCTTTTCTAATGTCAAGTATCGTTTCCTTAGACCATGAGATTGTGCAACTCCCGGATACCGTAGGAATGCTTTGGGTGTACCAAACGTCACAACGTAACTGGATGGCTATAAAGGTGCACTACAGGTATCTCCGAAAGTGTCTGTTGGGTTGGCACGAATCGAGACTGGGATTTGTCACTCCGTATGACGGAGAGGTATCTCTGAGCCCACTCGGTAATGCATCATCATAATGAGCTCAATGTGACTAAGGAGTTAGCCACGGGATCATGCGTTACGGAACAAGTAAAGAGACTTGCCGGTAACAAGATTGAACGAGGTATTGGGATACCGACGATCGAATCTCGGGCAAGCAACATGCCGATAGACAAAGGGAATTGTATACGGGATTGATTGAATCCCCGACATCATGGTTCATCCGATGAGATCATCGTGGAACATGTGGGAGCCAATATGGGTATCCAGATCCCGCTATTGGTTATTGGCCGGAGAGGTGTCTCGGTCATGTCTGCATGGTTCCCGAACCCGTAGGGTCTACACACTTAAGGTTCGGTGACGATAGAGTTGTTATGGGAAATAGTATGTGGTTACCGAAGGTTGTTCGGCATCCCGGATGATATCCCGGACATCACGAGGAGTTCTGGAATGGTCCGGCGGTGAAGATCGGTATATTGGACGAAGGGTATTGGAGTCCGGAAGTGTTCCGGGGGTACCAGGCTATGGCCAGCATGACCGAAAGGTGTTTCGGGAGCCCCGGCAAGTGTTGGAGGGCCTCATGGGCCAAATGGGAAGGGGCAAACCATCCCACTAAGGGGTGGTGCGCCCCCCACACCCTTCCCACGTTACTTGGGGAGGTGGGTCGCCTCCACCTGGCTTGGGAGGCAAGCCTCCACCTGCTTGGCTTGGGGGGCAAGTCTCCCTAGGATTTTCCCTAGGGAGATCCAATCTGCTTGGCCGCCGCCCCCTAGGAGAAACCCTAGGGCGCCTCCCCTCTCCCCTTGCCCCTATATATAGTGGAGGGGTGGGAGGGCAGTTGCACCTCTTCCCTGGCGCAGCCCTCCCTCCTCATACACCTCCTCCTCCTCCTCCTCCGTAGTGCTTAGCGAAGCTCTGCCGGAGAACCACGAGCTCCATTGCCACCACGCCGTTGTGCTGCTGGAGTTCTCCCTCAACTTCTCCTCTCCCCTTGCTGGATCAAGAAGGAGGAGACGTTCCCGGGCTGTACGTGTGTTGAACGCGGAGGCGCCGTCCGTTCGGCGCTAGATCGGATCTTCCGCAATTTGAATCGCTGTGAGTACGACTCCATCAACCGCGTTCTTGTAACGCTTCCGCTTAGCGATCTTCAAGGGTATGAAGATGCACTCCCTCTCTCTCGTTGCTAGCATCTCCTAGATTGGTCTTGGTGACACGTAGGAAAATTTTGAATTATTGCTACGTTACCCAACAGTGGTATCAGAGCTAGGTCTATGCGTAGATTCTATGCACGAGTAGAACACAAAGTAGTTGTGGGTGATGATTTGTTCAATTTGCTTGCCGTTACTACTCTTATCTTGATTCGGCGGCATTGTGGGATGAAGCGGCCCGGACCGACCTTACACGTACTCTTACGTGAGACAGGTTCCACCGACTAACATGCACTTGATGCATAAGGTGGCTAGCGGGTGTCTATCTCTCCCACTTTAGTCAGATCGGACTCGATGAAGAGGGTCCTTATGAAGGGTAAATAGAAATTGGCATATCACCGTTGTGGCTTTTGCGTAGGTAAGAAACGTTATTGCTAGAAACCCATAGCAGCCACGTAAAACATGCAACAACAATTAGAGGACGTCTAACTTGTTTTTGCGGGGTATGCTATGTGATGTGATGAATTATATATGTGATGTATGAGATTGATCATGTTCTTGTAATAGGAATCACGACTTGCATGTCGATGAGTATGACAACCGGCAGGAGCCATAGGAGTTGTCTTAATTTATTGTATGACCTGCGTGTCAATGAAAAACGCCATGTAATTACTTTACTTTATTGCTAACCGTTAGCCATAGTAGTAGAAGTAATAGTTGGCGAGACAACTTCATGAAGACACGATGATGGAGATCATGGTGTCATGCCGGTGACGAAGGTGATCATGCCGCACCTCGAAGATGGAGATCAAAGGCGCAAGATGATATTGGCCATATCATGTCACTTTATGATTTGCATGTGATGTTTGTCATGTTTACATCTTATTTGCTTAGAACGACGGTAGCATAAATAAGATGATCCCTCACTAAAATTTCAAGAGATGTGTTCCCCCTAACTGTGCACCGTTGCGAAGGTTCGTTGTTTCGAAGCACCACGTGATGATCGGGTGTGATAGATTCTAACGTTCGCATACAACGGGGTGTAAGCCAGATTTACACATGCGAAACACTTAGGTTGACTTGACGAGCCTAGCATGTACAGACATGGCCTCGGAACACAAGAGACCGAAAGGTCGAACATGAGTCGTATAGTAGATGCGATCAACATGGAGATGTTCACCGTTGATGACTAGTCCGTCTCACGTGATGATCGGACACGGTCTAGTCGATTCGGATCATGTATCACTTAGATGACTAGAGGGATGTCTATCTAAGTGGGAGTTCATTAAATAATTAGGTGAACTTAATTATCATGAACATAGTCAAAAGGTCTTTGCAAATTATGTCGTAGCTTACGCTTTAGTTCTA
>NW_025240491.1:0-3584 GCF_018294505.1 Triticum aestivum
AAAAAATCACACAACACTCCTGTTGTTCTATGTTGACACGAGAAACAAATTTGAAAGCAATAAGAGGCAATGGATATCATTTCGTCCACAAAGGTGGGACGTTCCCTACCGAAAACCATCATGCTTGTTGTGAGAAGCTCCGGTTTGTGAGAAGCATATACCCAAACCTACCCCAAATGGGACAAAATTTGTACCACGGCATGTTGATGCCGCTCCATGATAGCATGCCATGTTTCATGAATTTCAGACGAGTTTTGGATTTACTAGAATTTAAAAACCAGGCATCTCAATGTTTTGCTGGCAACCAACGTTACCCCGGTGTTTGAAATTCATTCCCATTTCTTGGATGGGACCTAAGCATGCACCGAAGGACACAGATTTGATTTTTAAACCAATTTATATGCACTGGAGCATGTGCATGTAGTTCAAATTTGAATTATGCACATAAAATGAATTGAAAACTGAGTTAATGCATAAAAATGTCCAAACGAACCCCGAAAAATCACAAAAAATCACACAACACTCCTGTTGTTATATGTTGACATGAGAAACAAATTTGAAAGCAATAAGAGGCAACGGATATCGTTTCGTCCACAAAGGTGGGACGTTCCCTACCGAAGACCATCATGCTTGTTGTGAGAAGCTCCGGTTTGTGAGAAGTATATACCCAAACCTGCCCCAAATGGGACAAAATTTGTACCACGGCAAGTTGATGCCGCTCCATGATAGCATGCCAAGTTTCATGAATTTCAGAAGAGTTTTGGATTTACTAGAATATAAAAACCAGGCATCTCAATGTTTTGCCGGTAATCAACGGTGCCCCGGTGTTTGAAATTCATTCCCATTTCTTGCATGGCACCTAAGCATGCACCAAAGGACATAGATTTGATTTTTCAACCAATTTATATGCACTGGAGCATGTGCATGTAGTTCAGATTTGAATTATGCACATAAAATGCATTGAAAACTCAGTTAATGCATAAAAATGTCCAAACAGACCCGAAAAATCACAAAAAATCAGACAACACTCCTATTGTTCTATGTTGACATGAGAAACAAATTTGAAAGCAATAAGAGGCAATGGATATCGTTTCGTCCACAAAGGTGGGACGTTCCCTACCGAAAACCATCATGCTTGTTGTAAGAAGCTCCGGTTTGTGAGAAGTATATACCCAACCTGCCCCAAATGGGACAAAATTTGTACCACGGCATGCTGATGCCGCTCCATGATAGCATGCCATGTTTCATGTATTTCAGATGAGTTTTGGATTTACTAGAATTTAAAAACCAGGCATCTCAATGTTTTGTCGGCAATCAACGGTACCCGGTGTTTGAAATTAATTCCCATTTCTTGCATGGGACCTAGGCATGCACCAAACGACATAGATTTGAATTTTCAACCAATTTATATGCACTGGAGCATGTGCATGTAGTTCAAATTTGAATTATGCACATAAAATGCATCGAAAAATCAGTTAATGCATAAAAATGTCCTCACGAACCCCGAAAAATCACAAAATTCACATAACACTCATGTTGTTCTATGTTGACACGAGAAAAAAAAATTGAAAGCAATAAGAGACAATGGATATCGTTTCGTCCACAAAGGTGGGACGTTCCCTACCGAAAACCATCTTGCTTGTTGTGAGAATCTCCGGTTTGTGAGAAGCATATACCCAAACCTGCCCCAAATGGGACAAAATTTGTACCACGACATGTTGATGCCGCTCCATGATAGCATGCCAAGTTTCATGAATTTCAGACGAGTTTTGGATTTACTAGAATTTAAAAACCAGGCATCTCAATGTTTTGTCGGCAATCAACGGTACCCGGTGTTTGAAATTCATTCCCATTTCTTGCATGGGACCACGGCATGCACCAAAGCACATAGAGTTGATTTTTCAACCAATTTATATGCACTGGAGCATGTGCATGTAGTTCAAATTTGAATTATGCACATAAAATGCATTGAAAACTCAGTTAATGCATAAAAATGTCCAAACGAACCCCGAAAAATCACAAAAAATCACACAACACTCCTGTTGTTCTATGTTGACACGAGAAACAAATTTGAAAGCAATAAGAGGCAATGGATATCATTTTGTCCACAAAGGTGGGACGTTCCCTACCGAAAACCATCATGCTTGTTGTGAGAAGCTCCGGTTTGTGAGAAGCATATACCCAAACCTACCCCAAATGGGACAAAATTTGTACCACGGCATGTTGATGCCGCTCCATGATAGCATGCCATGTTTCATGAATTTCAGACGAGTTTTGGATTTACTAGAATTTAAAAACCAGGCATCTCAATGTTTTGCTGGCAACCAACGTTACCCCGGTGTTTGAAATTCATTCCCATTTCTTGGATGGGACCTAAGCATGCACCGAAGGACACAGATTTGATTTTTAAACCAATTTATATGCACTGGAGCATGTGCATGTAGTTCAAATTTGAATTATGCACATAAAATGAATTGAAAACTGAGTTAATGCATAAAAATGTCCAAACGAACCCCGAAAAATCACAAAAAATCACACAACACTCCTGTTGTTATATGTTGACATGAGAAACAAATTTGAAAGCAATAAGAGGCAACGGATATCGTTTCGTCCACAAAGGTGGGACGTTCCCTACCGAAGACCATCATGCTTGTTGTGAGAAGCTCCGGTTTGTGAGAAGTATATACCCAAACCTGCCCCAAATGGGACAAAATTTGTACCACGGCAAGTTGATGCCGCTCCATGATAGCATGCCAAGTTTCATGAATTTCAGAAGAGTTTTGGATTTACTAGAATATAAAAACCAGGCATCTCAATGTTTTGCCGGTAATCAACGGTGCCCCGGTGTTTGAAATTCATTCCCATTTCTTGCATGGCACCTAAGCATGCACCAAAGGACATAGATTTGATTTTTCAACCAATTTATATGCACTGGAGCATGTGCATGTAGTTCAGATTTGAATTATGCACATAAAATGCATTGAAAACTCAGTTAATGCATAAAAATGTCCAAACAGACCCGAAAAATCACAAAAAATCAGACAACACTCCTATTGTTCTATGTTGACATGAGAAACAAATTTGAAAGCAATAAGAGGCAATGGATATCGTTTCGTCCACAAAGGTGGGACGTTCCCTACCGAAAACCATCATGCTTGTTGTAAGAAGCTCCGGTTTGTGAGAAGTATATACCCAACCTGCCCCAAATGGGACAAAATTTGTACCACGGCATGCTGATGCCGCTCCATGATAGCATGCCATGTTTCATGTATTTCAGATGAGTTTTGGATTTACTAGAATTTAAAAACCAGGCATCTCAATGTTTTGTCGGCAATCAACGGTACCCGGTGTTTGAAATTAATTCCCATTTCTTGCATGGGACCTAGGCATGCACCAAACGACATAGATTTGAATTTTCAACCAATTTATATGCACTGGAGCATGTGCATGTAGTTCAAATTTGAATTATGCACATAAAATGCATCGAAAAATCAGTTAATGCATAAAAATGTCCTCACGAACCCCGAAAAATCACAAAATTCACATAACACTCATGTTGTTCTATGTTGACACGAGAAAAAAAA
>NW_025240492.1:0-3584 GCF_018294505.1 Triticum aestivum
GTATCTCTTCTTGATGCCATTTAATGACAACTCGATTTCTCACATGTTATCTCTATTCCTAATGTCTCAGTTGGTAATCTCGCCTCACTCCCACCTCATCCCACCACTTCTATCTTACGCCAACCTTTCACGGCACGTTACAGCAGCGTATTGGGCCGGCCCATTAAGAAAAATCAGCCAAACGAGGTCCCCTCGAACCGATGGGAAAAAACATACCGCACGACTCCTCTCTAGATCGAGGTACTCCCTCGATCTATTTCCTAGGCGTGAATGCCGCCGCCGCCACCTCGGAATCCTCCGCCACCAAACGTCGTTGCTCTTCCGTCGCCTAGCACCGGCGCGGCTTCGAAGACTGCCACCGCCATCGCCAAACTCCACATCAGGGCAGGACCCATGGGAGGGTGTGGTTTGTGGGACGCCACCGCCCCTGTTGTTGCAGAACCCTATGGCAGGGCATAGTGTTGCGAGAGCGACGCAAGGCCGTGCCGACCAATCGCTACATCAAGGAGGAACACATGTATTTACATCTGACACTAACACTATGAGGAAGGCGGCTTGGAATCCTCCATCCTAACTCAATATGATTGTCTCTTCTCTGATCTATTTGTGTGTTCAACCGTCTCTTCTCTGATCCCGACTCACCCTAGATACAATGGGATTGCAACATGATTTGGCTTCTTATCTACTGGTATTGGCAATGCGAATCTCTTCTTGATGCCATTTAATGACAACCGGATTTCTCACATGTTATGAGTTTAATCCATAAATTTTATAATTTCATCATTGTCAATATAGTTGGATGATGCCATGGTGATATCTTCAATTTTGACAGAGGAGCGGCAGAGGGGATCCGTTAGCCGGCGGAGGCGATTTCGTCTAGCTGCTTGGTTCTGTCATGCAGCTCCTGCACCAAGTACCTGAGTACTCTTCATGCCTATGGTCACCACTGTCGGAGCTCGTCCTCACATTCCCGTCAACCATCTGCATTTCCTTCCACCTGTCGCCCGAAGGTGAAATTGCCCTACTGCCCCGTGCCTGTCCTCTCATGCATGAAGCCGTTGCATATGCAAATGCAGGTGATGTGCACATATTTGTTTGCATGTATGTAGCCATGATTGAAAATTCAGTTTATGTAACATGTGTCTTCAAAGAATTTGGTAGTTTCGGCACCATGTTTGTTTGGTCGAATGCATCATCTCAAACATAAGTAGAACATGGACAATCGAAGAATGAAGAAGAGCATAAGGAGCATTTGCGTTTGGTTCTTGAGAAGCTCAGGGAACATCAGTTGTATGCCAAGTTCAACAAATGTGAGTTTTGGTTAAAGGAAGTTGGATTTCATATGCCTCACGACAGCTTCAACCTCATGAATTGAATTATGCTACACATGATTTGGAGTTAGCAACCGTAGTGCATTCACTGAAGACATGGAGACATTTTCTCATCAGAAACCATTGTGATGTATACACGGATCATAAGAGTTTGAAATACATCATCACGCAGAAGGAGTTGAACCTCAGGCAAAGGAGATGGTTGGAGCCCATCAAAGGTTATGATATGAAATTGCACTATCATCCAGGAAAGGCCAATGTCGTAGCAGATGCGTTGAGCCGCAAGGGTTATGCTAACACCCTCATACCCGAAGGATTACCCAAGTAGTTAGCAGATGATCTTTGAGAGCTATGCTTGGAGATAGTTCCGAGAGGTTATGTTGCAGCATTGGAAATTCAGTCCACTTTATTGGGAAAGATAAGAGAAGCCCAGAAGACTGACAAGGAGATTGCCGAGATAAAGGAAAGGATGAGTAAAGGAAAGGCTAAAGGATTTCGTGAGGATGAGAATGACACCTTATGGATTGAGGATCGCATATATGTGCCTAATGACCCCGAGATCAGGAAGTTGATTCTGCAGGAGGCCGATGATTCACCCTACTGGATTCACCTAGGCAACACTAAGATGTATTTGGATTTGAAGGAAAGTTTCTGGTGGACAGGAATGAAGAAGGATATTGCCGAGTATGTAGCAATATGTGATGTATGTCAGAGAGTTAAGGCAGAACATCAGAAGCCAGCAGGATTGCTACAGCCATTGCCGATACCCGAATGGAAGTGGGATAAACTTGGCATGGATTTTATCAATGGATTACCCAGGACTCGTTCAGACTATGACTCTATCTGAGTTGTAGTCGATCGTTTGACGAAAGTAGCTCATTTCAGCCCGGTGAAGACAACCTATAAGAGTGCTAAGTTGGCAAAGATATACATGACCAGGATCGTATGTCTGCATATAGTTCTGAGGACCATTGTATCAGATAGAGGAACCCAGTTTACTTCAAACTTTTGGAATCAGTTGCATGAAACTTTGGGTACCAGGCTAGAGTTCAGTACAGCCTTTCATCCACAGACGGATGAACAAACCGAGAGAGTCAATCAGATTTTGGAAGACATGTTGAGGGCTTGTGCGCTAGATTATGGATCTAGTTTGGATGACAATCTGCCATATGCAGAGTTCTCCTATAACAACAGTTATCAAGCCAGTTTGAAGATGGCCCCTTGCAAAGCTTTGTACGGAAGGAGGTGCAGGACACCGTTATCATGGGATGAAGTTGGAGATCGACAGTTGTTCGGACCAGGCTTAATCAAAGACTCTGAAGAGAAGGTTAAGTTGATTCGCAACAAACTTAAGGTAGCTTAGTCCAGGCAGAAGAGTTATGCAGATACTAAACGGAAGGAGAAAGTTCACAAAGTCGGAGACAGAGCATATCTTCATGTGTCCCCACTTCAAGGAGTGGAACGTTTTGGAGTCAAAGGAAAGGTAGCACCACGTTTTGTGGGACCATACCAAATTATGAAACGTATGGGAGAAGTTGCATCCAAGCTGGAATTACTAGAAGGATTGTCAGGAGTTCATGATGTGTTTCATGTTTCCCAATTGAAGAAGTGCCATGCAGAGATGGCCGATATTCCTCTGAGAGATACAGTGCCATTGGAAGCAATTCAGTTAGACAATGATTTGACCTATGAAGAGAAGCCAGTCAAGATTCTCGAGTTTTCCAGTCGAGTTACTCTCAACAAGGTTATCAAGTTTTGCAAAGTTCAGTGGAGCCACCATACCTAGGAGGAAGCCACCCGGGAGCGAGAAGAAGACCTTTGCAAAGACCACCCAAACCTTTTTGCTGACCAACCAGAATCTCGAGGGCAAGATTCATCTTAAGGGGGGTAGATTTGTAACATCCGAATTTTCAATTTGGATGTTATACATAGATCATCATAGGCATATCATTTTATTCTTGCATTTTGTTGTGATCCTGGAAATCTTAAGCAACTCAAGGACCCAATGAGATAGTTGGAGGTTTCACAAAATTCATATTGGATTTACTTTAAATTTAAAGAAAGGACCAATTTGATTTTATTATTTTCTCTCCAATTATTCCCAATATTAGAAATATATGAGAGAAGATAATATGACTTCTTCAACCTAAGAGAAATATTGGAGAAATAATTTTAAAATCAAATTATGATATTATTGGTATTTTATTTGAATTAGAAAAATATTGCACTTTTGAAAACTGCATCTTAGTCCAG
>NW_025240493.1:0-3584 GCF_018294505.1 Triticum aestivum
TGTATGGGACATTTGTACAATCCACATATGAAGATAAGGAAGAAAGAGATGTTTATTTGCTGTCCAAAAAGTTCTCTCACGTCACTTTTGGCCCAAGAGAAGATAGAGTCCAAGTCTCTCACGTTCTGGATTCAGATTCGGACTGCACAGACACACCTGACTCAAAACGCACACAAGTTTTTCATACGGACTCCGAATTGGGTGATTCTTTTTTTGTTGGAAACTAGATTTCATGCACTTTCCAACCCAGTTGGAATCACCTTCAAATTCGTCCGGAGCGTTGAGTTGTGGACGAAACAATCTGATGCTGCAGCAGAATCCGAGTCAAACTATAAGTCCAAAGGTGTTACATCACCTCCACTTGGGCCCATTGGCCTTGTACGACCTAGATTTAGTTTTAGGCTGCCTTGGGACGTCCTCCGACCTCCTTGGCCTCCACCCCTTGCTCCTATATAAGTAGATCCATCTAGTAGCTTTTCCTGGGGATTTGTTTAGTTTAAAGTTAGCCAACGCAACTTCGTGTACTTCGTTTGTGTCCAACGACCAGACCAAGACCGCTTACGGATCCCCACCATTATCAATACCTCATATATATTTGCAATATTCAGATTGCTTTATCATATTCTTGCTCGTTCTTCGATTGCTTGCAGGAATAGACCTTCGTGGTCAGGCTGACCGTGCTTCCAGCATCGTCAGTAACCTCAGGAGATTGGTTTAGCGATTGCTAAGGCGCAACATCGTGCACGTTTGTAGTCGGATCGTTAAAGTCGTCTCCACCAAATCGATAGTTATCATCTCATCGAAAGATCGGGACACCCTCGCCTCTATCAAGTGGTATCAGTTTTCAGGTTGCTCGGTGAGAATTTCCAGTTTTCCTAGATTAGATTTATTTTCTTACCTATTGTCCAAGAAAAAGCCACAAAAAAAAGTTAGATCTGTTCATCCTTTATCCAAGCCAGTCTGAGCCTTTGCAATTTTCTATTCATTGCTTGCATAGTTGAATTATCGGTTGCATCGTCGTGTAAGTTGCTGGTCTTAGCGTCTAGTTCCTTTAGAGTTTCGAGTTCTGTTCACATTAGTCACGCCGCCGCTGCATCATTATCCCTTCCGCTGTCCACCATCCCATCTATTAATTTCCACCACGTGCTACGCACTGTTCATTGTCATAATCATAGTTGAGGTCATTCACATCTTCGCCTGATCCAATCTGCATCTTATCTAGCTTGTCTTGGAAAAAAAAGATAGAGAAAAAAAGAGAAAAAAGGAAAAAAAAAGAAAAAGAGAGAGAAGAAAAAGAAAAAAAAAGCGTGAGAAAAAAAGAGAGAAGAAAAAAAATTGGATCTATCTAGAATCAATCTCGTACCTGAATTCGGATTGGAATCTGTTTTGCGCACTGTTCAGTAAAACAGGTGTATCTTCCTCATACGAAGTCCGTTTTGGCTCCGTGAGTACTCAAATTGAAGCTAGCGACGAGCCGCATCTAAATATTTGCAGAAGCTAGTTCAATATTTGACACCTCAAAATCGGCTTCTAAATAGGTCTTTTTTCCCTCCGAAGTTCATGAACACAGCTTGTTCCAATTTTTCAGGCCAGTTTTAGAATTCTTTGACTCCTCATATCAACTCGGAATTGAGTGATTCTTTTTGCATTGGAAAGCTTGAGTTAATAGCATTATTTGAAAGAATTTATTAGAAAATTGTCTCAAACTTTTCAAGAGGAAAGTTGGAGAGAGAGTTGTTGTATATCCTGCTTCGCAGTTGTTTTTCATCATTATCTTCACTGCCGTTGTGATCTTCACTTATATCTTGCTGTCAAGAGCTACTTAGTATCCTTCATTGATGCTAGTTGTGCTACGCCGTGACCTCATTAGTGTTCTAGGCTCGCGTCTCTAGTACGGTCTAGCCTAGGACCAGCACAGTACCGTCGTTGAGCGTTTATTCAACATTGCATCTTTGAATTGATTATTGCTAATCTTTTGCTACCATATATAGCCAACCCAGCTCCACATATTTCTACACCGTGTATAAGTACGCTCCCCTGGCAATCGCTTTACTCAATATTCGGAGTTACTTGACACTGCTGGTTGCCGATCACCGCCTGTTGCATGGTAAGAACTTGTAAGACATTGATATTTGCTTTACTGTGAGCGTTTTACCACCACATCCTGGTAGTTATAGGAACATTATTTTTGGGTTTTGTTTCTTGTTCTACTAATCATGACAGGATCCAGAGTCAATTCATGGGCTTTGTCGATCGCGGGAGACGTGCCACCACCTTTGCAAATACCACAACCGTCACGAGAGGTGCACAAACATCCAAATGCACATGATCAGGTTAATGTATCTATACCATCATTTAATGGCTGTTTTAAACCTGCTTTATATATTGAATGGGAGTTCGACATAAAAAATATATTTGCTTCCCATAATTTCAATGAACATAAAAAGGTTAAGCTTGCGGTTGGTTCTTTCACTGGTTATGCTTTGGTTTGGTGGAGTGAATATTGTCGGTTACACCCTGATTATATACCTACTACTTGGGATGATTTGAAACTTGCCATGCGACATACTTTCGTCCCTACTTATTATACTCGTGACATGATTAACAAGTTGCAACACTTAAAACAAGGTAGTGAAACTGTAACAAAATATTATGATGATTTACAAACTACCTTGTTGCATTCCTCTTTAGAAGAAAGTGAAGATGATTTTATGGATAGATTTTGGGGAGGATTAAACCGTGATATTCAAGAGATACTAATTCATGAAGAGTGTTATCCTATGGACCATTTGTTTCATCTTGCTTGCAAAGCTGAACAGGAAATAAAACGACGTGTTGGCCACGAGGAGAACAAGCGCACGGTGCACATTCCAAGAGTTGATATGATTGTTCCTTCAACTACTAAGCATACTATGACAACCACATCCGTTGTTGTCAGGACTACATCACCTCCACCATGTGACACATCGCCCCCGAGAGTGGCTACATCATCTGAGTTGATCATAAGAGGTAATGACAAAGGTACTGATCTTCCATCTCTATATGAGAATGATGAATGCCTTGTCAATTTGAACGCACCATCTGATGAGCTACCCACTACTTTGATCACACCACCTATTTTAGAGGACTACGTTGATAATTTGACTTTGCCATGTGATCAAACAACTGAAATACCAACAATTTTGAGTGCACCCATTGAATTAACTATTGATGCAAAAGAACCAATGTTTAATCATTTTGATATGAACTCTAATCTTGGTGATGATTCTGTGTTGAATGACTTATTGCATGTTTGCTTATTTAAGCATGTTGTAGCATGTAAATTTGATGCAAGTAAGGTTTATTCACCAATGTTGGGATGGTTTAATGATGAACATTGTCAATCTTTTGAAATGAATAAGAGCTTCACTTATATGTGCAAACTGAGTTGCAATATTTTCATGCCTTCTACTTCTTGTGCTATTTTTTTGGCTTTAGATTTTATGAACTATGCAAGTTACTCATCTATTCATGTGTCATATATGCAAAAATCAAGGGAAGTAAAAATGGATGACATATACATATACAACATGTACACCTTGTCT
>NW_025240494.1:0-3583 GCF_018294505.1 Triticum aestivum
TCGGTCGTGCAATCACCGCCCAGGCCGGTGTAGCTTCATCCACCATACTACTGTGCCGCCTAGCAGCTTAGTCTGCAGCAGCAGTCCATGTCCACAGTCTGCTCTAGCCATCACGTGTTGTCCTGCACTGACCTCAACACGGACTACACCTTCACGGAGCCTCAGTTACAGTCGCTGACACTTGTCTGTTTGTGGATGTCGGCTGTGTCTCCGGCGCTAATTGGTTGTGAATGCATATGTTTGAATCTATATATACGTATAGTAAATCGTATTGATATACATATGTATGTAAACTGGAGGAGGCCAATCCGGGGCGGAGATTTGATGCACCGGGTTCGATGGCCGGTTGCCCTGTCTGGACATGTCGGCGGATATTAGTTGTGCCCATTATGGTGAACTGCATTGCAGTTGCCCTAACAGTGCGATGTTCATATAATATATATTTTTCTAAAATATGCTCATCCCTCCATTTCATAACAGAGTGCATATAGATTTTCCGCAAAGTCAAACCTCACAAACTTTGACCAAGTATATGGAGAAAAACATTTACATAAAGAATGCCAAACATATATCATTAGCTTCGTCATAAGATGTAGTTTCATATTATATATATTTGGTATTGAATATATAAATAGTTTTCTCTATAAACTTGATCAAAGTTTGATTTTTCAAAAAATCTATACGCACTACATTATAAAAGGGAGATAGTATATCCAAGCCTTCTAGGACTTCATCCACCTGCAATTGCTTTCTGTCTTGCAGCTCATATAAAGGCTATTGAGAAATCTCAAGGTGTCATGCATGCGATCCACCAGTCCACGTGATAGATTTGTCAGTGGTGAAACATAATCGAACCGCTCCATAACGTGGGTTGAATCATGGGCTGGTGGTCGCAGGTAAAAATTTCTACGGTAAGGGGAGAGCATGCCTGACATATACCTTGCTTAATGCTTCCCGTACAGTATACTGAACTCCACAATATAAGATACAAAGCGAGCTGGTGGTCATAGTCCAATCTCAAAGTTGTTCTTTTAACCTAACCTCTGTAACGCGCCCCATCAACCATATGAGTGATGCAGTGTCGAAAGCAGTGAGAACAAACCGTCGTCTTATTGAATGCTAACTTGACATGTGCTCTTTTTAGCTTTTCACCATGAAAAGAACCTCGAACCAAGCACTATTCAAACCCAAAGTAGGCGCACAAAGCTGCGCTGCGGCATGCATGGGCTCGCAGGTGGTGGTAGCGACGTGGGATTATTCCTCGGAGGAAGAGACATGTGCTACCTGGCAACTACCTGTAAGTATCCGAGAAATTACCCGTGAGCTAGCTCACGTTCTGCTGCCAACGAACAACGGAGACTCCATGGCTTCGGTCGTCTATTTGCGCATGCAGTTCCTTGAATGCCGCACCACCTTGTCCCATTTTCATGTGTACAGACCCGTGGTCCGGAGGAGTACCATTTTTTTGGAGTATCAGGACCAGTAGTAGTCCGGGATTCAGTACTCCGAGATGCATGCACCCACCCTCTGGATTCGACGCCACGAGCGCTGCATCCGATAGTTCCGCCAGTCCGCTAGATCACCCGCCGGGCCCATGGGTTCACGGGATTGAGAGGGCAGAAACAGAAGAGAAGGGGGAAATATGAGAAAGGGAAGAGAGGATAAGGGAGACATAGGAGAAGGGATTGACGTTGAGGGTTTGTGCATGCATGTAGGGGTGTACATTACCGGATGATAGCCACCTCATCAATTCGTGGAAGAGGTTAATGAGCAATAAGAATGCAAGAGGTACCACTGCTAATATAATTTTTTTTTGCTAGTGAAGGGCATTTTCTAGGGCCTCCCACTGTTATCCATAGAAAAGGGGGCTCTGCCCCGGCACCCACCGGGAATATATGAGCAAGAAAAAGACTCCCACACAGCAAAGATCGACCCCTCCCCCCCCACCCCCCATGTTCATTGAACTGTAGGTTATCATCATTTTTGTTCTAAGAAAGAACTAAACATCCTAAGACTTTTGTATCAGGATGCTCGTTTCGTGGTGCATACTCTTCCGTGGCAATAGTCAATTATGGCAATAAACTATGGCAACAATCCTTGTTTTCGTGGCATTAGGCATTTTTCTATGAACCGCTACACTTGTGGCATTAACTTATGGCAACAAATATTCCAGTCGTCGTAACAGGAAATTGGAACATACTAGTTTTGGTGGTGACAAATAGGTATCACAACGGGTGCAATGTTTGTAGCAGAAAACTATTGCGACAATTTAAACTTTTTGTGGTGCTAACATGTGGCAACCGAAACTGGATTGTTGTAATAGCCTATTGCAACAGTAAAAAAATACACGCATTCAATTACAATATTCAAAACCATATGTATAATATGTAGATTCCTAAAATTCATAATTCTCATAGCAAATATACATCAAATGAAACTCAAATGTAATTTAGCCATCCTAATTAAGTGCCATGACTAAACTGTCTGTGATCTAGAGTCCAGTCGAGCTAGTTCTTTGAATCCTGCAATCAAGAAATAAATAAATAGTTACAATTCATGAGTCCCACATAACATATGCCATACAATTATTCCAGCCCCATTGTTGAAAAAGAACTATCAGTAGACTAACTGGCGAGATATTGTGTAAGCAAGCATGCAAAAGGTCAGAGGGGCGGCTCGCCAGCCGGGGCTAGCCGCCCGGGTAAGGATCGTCCTAGCTGCAGCCTGGCAGAGGTAGCCGTCGTGTGGAAGTAGGGGTCACGACCGGTGCTAGCGCGTTCTCGCCCGATGACAGAGGTACAACTAGGTTTGCATTACAATTTCAGAAATCATTTCAGAAAGCAACAAAAACTTGGACAGTTTAAACTATAGCTCACAGAAACCTCACGTGACACTTACTTTAAAACTACTAGGTTATACTTTTGCCTTGAAACATAAGTACAGATGAGATGGGTTGATGAGACGGTCGATCTATGCCAGCCTCAATCTCACATTTTGATCTTGAGATCGGGTGATCCCAACATCTTTCATCTTACCGGCCAGTCCGTGGTTCCTCCACGTCATACGAGGTCCAACATAATCATGTCATTTTTGTTTTGACAAAAACCATAGAGATTCCCCTGTGTAAATTAACCACCAAACCAATTTCATTTTGAGATCTTTTGTATTAGGAATGTGTTGTTACATCATGGATCAACAATTGTGTATCTTTGTTTACTCCCTAGTTGCCATTACAAAATTAAAACTTGGGATATATGTCAAATATTTATGCGCTTGCCGGTCAGATTCGTCCTGCACCGGAACACTCAAGAGGGGGTGAAGGAGCCCTGACACAGTCATGCCCTCTGGTGGTGATAGAGGAGGGGAGCGGGAGGCAGGGCGCTCGGAGGCGTCTATGGATCCCTCCCGTCGCCGTCTGCAACTCACGCCACCTGGTGCTTAGGACCACGGATCTTGGTGAGATCACCACCGCCACCATGAATCAGCACATCCCACCACTGAAGCTTGCAAAAATCATAACTTAATATCCATAAATTCGAATAATATATTTTTCCATTGTTTTACTTGTAACCGCAATGTCAAA
>NW_025240495.1:0-1353 GCF_018294505.1 Triticum aestivum
AAAAAAAACAAAAACCCCAGCCACAGAAATGCTGACGCGTGGATGCCTATTGGTCCCGGTTGGTACCACCAACCGGGACCAAAGGCCCTCCTGCCTGGGCTCAGCGACAGGCCACGTGGAGGCCCATCTGTCCCGGTTCAATCCTAAAGGGTCAGGGCATTAGTACCGAACATTTAGTCCCGGTTCATGAACCGGGACTAAAGGCCCTTACCAACCGGGACTGTAGGCCCTTTTTCTACTAGTGCGAGAAACCAAGCGGAGGCGATCGACTCATGTGGGGAAAAGTGCGCAAGCCTCTGCAGAGTGTATAAACTAATCATGGTTAGCCGTGTCCCCGGTTATGGACATCTTGAGTATCTAGTACCTGGATATCATGTGAATCTCATCATGTTACTTCTAAATTAATATTGTTGGGTTTTTAATGAGTACTTTTAATTGGGATTGAGAATGCTGTCAACCATTCTGAATGTTTCACAAGCACCATTGTCGTGGTATTCTCACGGGGGGTGTTGCAAGACGACATATGCCACAAGGTGGCTTCGTGTGAGGGCAAGACTGCAGCCGGAATATCCAGGGACGGGTATGCGAGTAGCACGCACTAGTTTACCCAGGTTTAGGGCTCTTCGGAGAGATAACACCCCTACTCCTGCATGTCTGAGTATATATCTGGTGTGTACATCAGGCAGTACAAAGTGATCCTGGAGCTGTATCTGAGATTAGTGCCGTAAGAGCTTGATATCGTATATGCATATGAGCATAGGTGTGTGTGTGTCCGCATGTGCCTATGCATGCGTGAGTGTGTGGGAGAGTGAGTCCATCCTGGATGGATGGATGGATGCTCATATATATAGGGGGAGTTAGCTTAGGATGTAAGCCATGTAGGCATGGTAGCTAGCTAGCTAGTGGCATGGTGGAGTGTCATCCTTGTCCCCTAGGTCACTTCATAAATAGTGCCAGGGGACCAGTGACACTGTACATGATGGCTGGGGCGTCACGTGAACAGTGCCGGGTACGGTCGTCACGTTGGGGTCGCGTCAGGCTGCAGTTGACTTCGGGAAGCCGGCTGGTTGGAGCAGTCGGCAGCCAGTAGTCAGCCTGGTGGTGCAGTCGGCAGCCAGTAGTCGGCAGCCAGTAGTCAGCAGCCAGCAATCGGCAGCCAGCAGTCGGCTTGGTGGAGCAGTCAGCAGCCTGCAGTCGGCAGCCTGCAGTCCGCCTGGTGGAGCAGTCGGCAGCCTGCAGTCGGCAGCCAGCAGTCGGCCTGGTGGAGCAGTCGGCAGCCTGCAGTCGGCAGCCTGCAGTCGGCCTGGTGGAGCAGTCGGCAGCCTGCAGTCGACAGCCTGCAGTCGGCCTGGT
>NW_025240495.1:1423-3583 GCF_018294505.1 Triticum aestivum
CGGCCTGGTGGAGCAGTCAGCAGCCAGCAGTCGGCCGGGTAGTTGGACTGAGGGGCTGCCGACTGCTCGCTGCCGACTGCTCCACCAGGCCGGCTGCTGGCTTCCGATTGCTGGCTGCCGACTACTAGCTACCGACGGCACCACCAGGCCGACTGCTGGCTGCCGACTGCTCCAACCAGCCGGCTTCCCGAAGTCAACTGCAGCCTGACGCTACCCCGACGTGACGACCGTACCCGGCACTGTTCATGTGACGCCCCAGCCATCATGTACAGTGTCACTGGTCCCCTGGCACTATTTATGAAGTGACCCAGGGGACAAGGATGACACCCCACCATGCCAGTAGCTAGCTAGCCACCATGCCTACATGGCTTACATCCTAAGCTAACTCCCCCTATATATATGAGCATCCATCCATCCATCCAGGATGGACTCACTCTCCCACACACTCACGCATGCATAGGCACATGCGGCCACACACACACCTATGCTCATATGCATATACGAGATCAGGCTCTTACGGCACTGACCTCAGATACAGCTCCAGGAGCACTTTGTACTGCCTGATGTACACCCCAGATATATACTTAGACATGCAGGAGTAGGGGTGTTATCTCTTCGGAGAGCCCCGAACCTGGGTAAACTAGCGCGTGCTACTCGCATATCCGTCCCTGGATATTCCGGCAGCAGTCTTGCCCTCACACAAAGCCACCTTGTGGCATATGTCGTCTTGCAACACCCCCCGTGAGAATACCACGACATTTGGCGCCCACCTTGGGGCGGTACTATGCTACCGCGCTGCTGCTGGTTTCGAAGTCAGGGCGGGACCATCTTCATCATCTCCGCCGCGGCGTCGCGCCGTCTCTCCGGTAGTGCTCGGGGGCTCAACTTCAACCCGCCCCCGGAGCGGCCGCGCGAGACGGCGCGCCCTCGCCGTCATCCTCTTCGTCTTCACCACCGCAGCGTCACGCCCTCCCTTCGATAGCGGTCAGGGGCTCGACATCGACATGCCCCCGGAATGGCCGTGAGGGGCGCCGCGTCCTCGCCGTTGGCCTTGCCTTCGTCATCACCACCGTTGCGACCCCGGCCGTCCGCGCGCGCGCCGCGCACGGGGCCTCGCTTCGGTGGTGATGACGAAGGCAAGGCCAACGGCGAGGACGCGGCGGCTCTCACGGCCATTCCGGGGGCATGCCGATGTCGAGCCCCCGACCGCTATCGGAGGGAGGGCGTGACGCCATGGTGGTGAAGATGAAGAGGATGACGGCGAGGGCGCACCGTCTCGCGCGGCCGCTCCGGGGGCGGGTTGAAGTCGAGCCCCCAAGCGCTATCGAAGAGACGACGCGACGCCGCGGCGGAGATGACGAAGATGGTCCCGCCCGGACTACGAAACCCGCAGCAGCGCGGTAGCATAGTACCGCCCCACGGTGGGCACCAAATGTCATGGTATTCTCACGGGGGGTGTTGCAAGACGACATATGCCACAAGGTGGCTTCGTGTGAGGGCAAGACTGCTGCCGGAATATCCTGGGACGGGTATGCGAGTAGCACGCGCTAGTTTACCCAGGTTCGGGGCTCTCCGGAGAGATAACACCCCTACTCCTGCATGTCTGAGTATATATCTCGGGTGTACATCAGGCAGTACAAAGTGCTCCTGGAGCTGTATCTGAGATCAGTGCCGTATGAGCCTGATCTCGTATATGCATATGAGCATAGGTGTGTGTGTGGCCGCATGTGCTTGTGCGTGCGTGAGTGTGTGGGAGAGTGAGTCCATCCTGGATGGATGGATGGATGCTCATATATATAGGGGGAGTTAGCTTAGGATGTAAGCCATGTAGGCATGGTAGCTAGCTAGCTAGTGGCATGGTGGGGTGTCATCCTTGTCCCCTGGGTCACTTCATAAATAGTGCCAGGGGACCAGTGACACTGTACATGATGGCTGGGGCATCACGTGAATAGTGCCGGGTACGGTCGTCACGTCGGGGTCGCGTCGGGCTGCAGTTGACTTCGGGAAGCCGGCTGGTTGGAGCAGTCGGCAGCCAGCAGTCGGCCTGGTGGTGCAGTCAGCAGCCAGTAGTCGGCAGCCAGCAATCGGCAGCCAGCACTCGGCCTGGTGGAGCAGTCGGCAGCCTGCAGTCGGCCTGGTGGAGCAGTCGGCAGCCTGCAG
>NW_025240496.1:0-3583 GCF_018294505.1 Triticum aestivum
GTTGGCGGAGCAGTCCGGGGGAAGAGTCTTTCCCCTCTTGGACCCTTCGGCCTCCCCAGCCGGGGAGGCCTTCCTTTTCTTCCCTTCCCCTGCTGGGGAAGGGGCCTGTTTCTTTTCCTCCTCCTCGGGGGAGGAGTCTGCCTCGGAGTCATCGGACACCTGAAAACAGGAACTCTTTCGAGTACCCGTGGCCTCCTTCTTGTCCTTCTTCTCCGGCACCACATGGGGTGCCGGAACCAGCAGCCCCGCTACACGGGCATCTACTGGGTCTTCTGGCAAGGGAGCCAACAGATAGTCTGCTCAGCCTTCTTCAGCCAGTCCTGTCAAAGGAAAGGGGAGATTAGATCCCGCATACGGTCAAACTATGAAAAACAAGTGCCCTGTAGAGGGTAGAATCACTTACCTCGTCAGCTGGACGCTGCGAGCGAAATCTGCGATCTTCACTAGCGGATGTGGGAGCTTCGGCGCCCTTGAAAAGCACCTTCCAGGCATCTTCGTACCTAGTGTCGAAGAGCCTGCTCAAGGTTTGGTGCTGTGCCGGATTGAACTCCCATAATTTAAAGGCCCGTTGTTGGCACGGGAGAATCCGGCGGATGAGCATGACTTGGACCACGTTGACAAGCTTGACCTTCTTGTTCACCAGCTTCTGGACGCAGGCTTGGAGTCCGGTCAGCTCCTCCGAATCACCCCAAGTCAGGCAACTCTCCTTCCAAGAGGTGAGCCGCGTGGGGATTCCAGATCTGAATTCGGGGGCCGCTACCCATTTAGGGTCACGTGGCTCGGTGATGTAGAACCACCCCGATTGCCATCCCTTGATGGTTTCCACGAAGGCGCCCTCGAGCCAGATGACGTTGGGTATCTTACCCACCATGGCACCTCCGCACTCCGCCTGATTCCCCTTCACTACCTTCGGCTTGACATTGAAGGTCTTGAGCCACAAGCCGAAGTGCGGCTGGACGCAGAGGAAGTCCTCGCACACGACGATAAACGCCGAGATGTTGAGGATGAAGTTTGGTGCCAGATCATGGAAATCGAGGCCGTAGTAGAACATGAGCCCCCGGACAAAGGGGTGAAGTGGAAAGCCCAGTCCGCGGTGGAAAATGGGGAAGGAAAACCACCCTCTCATGGGGCCTGGGGGTGGGGATGAGCTGCCCCTTGTCGGGGAGACGGTGCGCGATGTCGCTGGACAGGTATCCGGCGCCGCACAGCCTTTCGATGTGCCCCTCTGTGACGGAGGAGGCTATCCACTTGCCTCCCACTCCAGACATGGCTGGAGAAGGTCGAGGTGAGATTTGCGGGCTTGGGCGCTAGAGCTCAAGTGTGCGGAGAGGGATAAGCAAAGGAGGAAGAAGGCGCAGGTAAAAGGGTTGGATCTTTATCCTCTTATATGGGCGGACAAAAACATGTGTCCCCACAGGCCTGGTAAAACTCGCTTATCTCCCAAGCGCCGCGATCAATGGCGCGGTTGGGTTACCCACGTCCGTATTCATGGGAATCCCGGAATGAGGGGAACACGATCTCTGCTTCGACAAGACGTGCCAAGGAAACCGCTTCGCTAAACGCGCTGAGGTGGTACAGTAAAGACAGTTCAAGTAAAGGCTTGGTAGTGGTGTGACGTCACGCCACAGAATACGTCAGCAGATTGAACTTGTGTAGTATTATTCTCTCTACTTGTGTAGTGGTGTGACGTCAGAGCCGGACACTATCCTGGTGTTCACAATCTTCTACAAACTATTCGGAGAAGGAACCCACCTTGCAATGCCGAAGACAATATGCGCGTCGGACTCGTCGTCATTGAAGCCTGGTTCAGGGGCTACTGAGGGAGTCCTGGACTAGGGGGTGTCCGGATAGCCGAACTATCATCATCGTCCGGACTCCAAGACTATGAAGATACAAGATTGAAGACTTTGTCCCGTGTCCGGATGGGACTTTCCTTGGCGTGGATGGCAAGCTTGGCAATACGGATCTGTAGATCTCCTACCATTGTAACCGACTGTATGTAACCCTAGCCCTCTCCGGTGTCTATATAAACCGGATGGCTTTAGTCCGTAGGATGAACAACCATTACAACAATCAAACCATAGGCTAGCTTCTAGGGTTTAGCCTCCTTGATCTCGTGGTAGATCTACTCTTGTAATACCCACATCATCAATATCAATCAAGCAGGACGTAGGGTTTTACCTCCATCAAGAGGGCCCGAACCTGGGTAAAACATCGTGTCACTTGTCTCCTGTTACCATCTGCCTAGACGCACAGTCCGGGACCCCTTACCCGAGATCCGCCGGTTTTGACACCGACAATACCCATCGAGACAGTGCGGCGCACTTGGCTATGGGTCGAATCCGTCGAAGATCAAGTCTCCGCGGATGTCAGCCGTGTAGTTCAAACTCCCAAATCTGACCTGATGGCCAGGGGCGTAGCTTTCGATCTGCTCCAGATGGCCAAGTGAATTGGCCCGCTGTGCGAACCGCCGAGTACGAAGATCTGTCAGGGGAGAAAAGTCTCGGCCTGGACCATGTCGTTGTTGATGATCGAAGGAGCCATCGGGCCTAAAGGTGACGACACATAGGAACTCTCAATGAAAGCACCAATGTCGGTATCAAAACTGGCGGATCTCGGGAAGGGGTTCCCGAACTGTGCGTCTAGGCGGATGGTAACAGGAGACAAGGGACACGATGTTTTTACCCAAGTTTGGGCCCTCTCGATGGAGGTAAAACCCTACTCCTACTTGATTAGTATTGATGATATGGGTAGTACAAGAGTAGATCTACCACGAGATCAAAGAGGCTAAACCCTAGAAGCTAGCCTATGGTATGATTGTTGTTCGTCCTACGGACGAAAACCCTCCGGTTTATATAGAAACCGGAGAGGGTCAGGGTTACATAGAGTCGGTTACAATGGTAGGAGATCTACATATCCGTATCGCCAAGCCTGCCTTCCACACCAAGGAAAGTCCCGTCCGGACATGGGACGAAGTCTTCAATCTTGTATCTTCATAGTCTAGGAGTCCGGCCAACGGTGATAGTTCGGCTATCCGGACACCCCCTAATCCAGTACTCCCTCACCGCAGAAGACACCGATCCTGACTACACAACCCCTAGTGGCGTCGGGGATGACACCACTGATGGCGCCGCCAAGGATGCCACCACTGATGATGGCGGCACACGCACAGATGGCAGCCAACCGAAGAGGCAACGGAAGTACCGGCGCCCGAGCGTGGTCGCCACCGTCAGGGAAGAATTTACTGAAGTGAACTCCGATGGGCATCCAACGGCGCCCAAACAAGTAGTCAAGGGGTACTCGGTTCAGCTCGGGTGCATTCTCCGGAGCACCGTCTCGATCAACACCGAGAACCTAAGGCATAAGGACCGAGGGAATTTGCTCAGCCTCCTCTTCATGAAGCGGCACGAACGATACAAGTTCCCCGCTGAGTTTGCAAACACACGCCTCTCAGGGAATAAAGTGAATAGTGCCGCCCTCACGAGGATGAGCACGGCCCTGTCTACTTGGAGAAGCACGGTGAAGGCAATGATTGAAAAAGGTGATAGTTATGACAAGATCAAGGCGAAATATCCTTTGATGA
>NW_025240497.1:0-500 GCF_018294505.1 Triticum aestivum
AAATTGATGACATGGCTTTGAATGGTGCATGCTGAATGCAAAGGACGTCCAGAGTTGTAGTAAGTTATTAAAATTTTGAATTGCCGATGTAACTGATGAGTTTTCGTCCGAAACCCTAATACTTCGAAAGAGATTGTCCAGTTTGTACACGAAGTGCATCCAGTTATTGCCGTGACCCTCTCTACTTTTTTGCACATGCTCTGCGGGTGAAATGATGATACCATGCCAAGTTTCAACCTTTTCAGAGTTCATTTGTAGAGCTTCTCAATTGCAGGGCCATTTAGCTCAAAACAAATCAGTAAATGCATTAAAAATAGCAAATTATGTCAGAAAGGGTTGAAAGTTGATGATGTGGCTTTGAATTTTGCATGCTGGATGCAAAATACGTCCGGAGTTGTAATAAGTTATTAAAATTTTGAATTGCCGGTGTAAGAGATATGTTTTCGTCTGAAACCCTGATAATTCGAAAGAGATTGTCAAGTTTGCACACAAAGTGCCTC
>NW_025240497.1:510-2028 GCF_018294505.1 Triticum aestivum
TTTGAATGGTGCATGCTGAATGCAAAAGACGTCCAGAGTTGTAATAAGTTATTAAAATTTTGAATTGCCGATGTAACTGATGAGTTTTCGTCCGAAACCCTAATACTTCGAAAGAGATTGTCCAGTTTGTACACGAAGTGCATCCAGTTATTGCCGTGACCCTCTCTACTTTTTTGCACATGCTCTGCGGGTGAAATGATGATACCATGCCAAGTTTCAACCTTTTCAGAGTTCATTTGTAGAGCTTCTCAATTGCAGGGCCATTTAGCTCAAAACAAATCAGTAAATGCATTAAAAATAGCAAATTATGTCAGAAAGGGTTGAAAGTTGATGACGTGGCTTTGAATTTTGCATGCTGGATGCAAAATACGTCCGGAGTTGTAATAAGTTATTAAAATTTTGAATTGCCGGTGTAAGAGATATGTTTTCGTCTGAAACCCTGATAATTCGAAAGAGATTGTCAAGTTTGCACACAAAGTGCCTCCAGTTTTTGCCGTGACCCTCTCTACTGTTTTGGACATGCTCTGCGGGTGAAATGATGATACCATGCCAGGTTTCAACCTTTTCGGAGTTCATTTGTAGAGCTTTTCAATTGCAGGGCCATTTAGCTCAAAACAAATTAGTAAATGCATTAAAAATAGCAAATTATGTCACAAAGGGTTGAAAGTTGATGACGTGGCTTTGAATGGTGCATGCTGAATGCGAAAAACGTCCGGAGTTGTAATAAGTTATTAAAATTTTGAATTGCCGGTGTAACTAATGAGTTTTCGTCCGAAACCCTGATACTTCGAAACAGATTGTCCAGTTTGTACACGAAGTGCATCCAGTTTTTGCCGTGACCCTCTCTACTTTTTTGCACGTGCTATGCGGGTGAAATGATGATACCATGCCAAGTTTCAACCTTTTCAGAGTTCATTTGTAGAGCTTTTCAATTGTAGGGCCATTTAGCTCAAAACAAATCAGTAAATGCATTTAGCAAATTATGTCACAAAGGGTTGAAAGTTGATGACGTGGCTTTGAATGGTGGATGCTGAATGCAAAAGACATCCAGAGTTGTAATAAGTTATAAAAATTTTGAATTGCCGATGTAACAGATGAGTTTTCGTTCGTAACCCTGATACTTCGAAAGAGATTGTCCAGTTTGTACAAGAAGTGCCTCCAGTTTTTGCCGTGACCCTCTCTACTTTTTTGCACATGCTATGCGGGTGAAATGATGATACCATGCCAAGTTTCAACCTTTTCAGAGTTCATTTGTAGAGCTTTTCAATTGCAGGGCCATTTAGCTCAAAACAAATTAGTAAATGCATTAAAAATAGCAAATTATGTCACAAAGGGCTGAAAGTTGATGACGTGGCTTTGAATGGTGCACGCTGAATGCAAAAAACGTCCAGAGTTGTAAAAAGTTATTAAAATTTTGAATTGCCGGTGTAACTAATGAGTTTTCGTCCGAAACCCTGATACTTCGAAACAGATTGTCCAGTTTGTACACGAAGTGCATCCAGTTTTTTCCGTGACCCT
>NW_025240497.1:2038-3583 GCF_018294505.1 Triticum aestivum
TTTGAATGGTGCATGCTGAATGCAAAAGACGTCCAGAGTTGTAATAAGTTATTAAAATTTTGAATTGCCGATGTAACTGATGAGTTTTCGTCCGAAACCCTAATACTTCGAAAGAGATTGTCCAGTTTGTACACGAAGTGCATCCAGTTATTGCCGTGACCCTCTCTACTTTTTTGCACATGCTCTGCGGGTGAAATGATGATACCATGCCAAGTTTCAACCTTTTCAGAGTTCATTTGTAGAGCTTCTCAATTGCAGGGCCATTTAGCTCAAAACAAATCAGTAAATGCATTAAAAATAGCAAATTATGTCAGAAAGGGTTGAAAGTTGATGACGTGGCTTTGAATTTTGCATGCTGGATGCAAAATACGTCCGGAGTTGTAATAAGTTATTAAAATTTTGAATTGCCGGTGTAAGAGATATGTTTTCGTCTGAAACCCTGATAATTCGAAAGAGATTGTCAAGTTTGCACACAAAGTGCCTCCAGTTTTTGCCGTGACCCTCTCTACTGTTTTGGACATGCTCTGCGGGTGAAATGATGATACCATGCCAGGTTTCAACCTTTTCGGAGTTCATTTGTAGAGCTTTTCAATTGCAGGGCCATTTAGCTCAAAACAAATTAGTAAATGCATTAAAAATAGCAAATTATGTCACAAAGGGTTGAAAGTTGATGACGTGGCTTTGAATGGTGCATGCTGAATGCGAAAAACGTCCGGAGTTGTAATAAGTTATTAAAATTTTGAATTGCCGGTGTAACTAATGAGTTTTCGTCCGAAACCCTGATACTTCGAAACAGATTGTCCAGTTTGTACACGAAGTGCATCCAGTTTTTGCCGTGACCCTCTCTACTTTTTTGCACGTGCTATGCGGGTGAAATGATGATACCATGCCAAGTTTCAACCTTTTCAGAGTTCATTTGTAGAGCTTTTCAATTGTAGGGCCATTTAGCTCAAAACAAATCAGTAAATGCATTTAGCAAATTATGTCACAAAGGGTTGAAAGTTGATGACGTGGCTTTGAATGGTGCATGCTGAATGCAAAAGACGTCCAGAGTTGTAATAAGTTATTAAAATTTTGAATTGCCGATGTAACTGATGAGTTTTCGTCCGAAACCCTAATACTTCGAAAGAGATTGTCCAGTTTGTACACGAAGTGCATCCAGTTTTTGCCGTGACCCTCTCTACTTTTTTGCACATGCTCTGCGGGTGAAATGATGATACCATGCCAAGTTTCAACCTTTTCAGAGTTCATTTGTAGAGCTTCTCAATTGCAGGGCCATTTAGCTCAAAACAAATCAGTAAATGCATTAAAAATAGCAAATTATGTCACAAAGGGTTGAAAGTTGATGACGTGGCTTTGAATTTTGCATGCTGGTTGCAAAAAATGTCCGGAGTTGTATTAAGTTATTAAAATTTTGAATTGCCGGTGTAACAGATGAGTTTTCGTCTGAAACCCTGATACTTCGAAAGAGATTGTCCCGTTTGCACACAAAGTACATCCAGTTTTTCCGGTGACCCTCTCTACTGTTTTGCACATGCTATGCGG
>NW_025240498.1:0-3583 GCF_018294505.1 Triticum aestivum
GTTGTTTTTAAACACGTACCCATAAAATTTTAAGCCTCCTCCGAGGTAATCTTCACCATCACGCTGGTGTCAAACCAGTCCGGCAGTATTGCTCCACGGCTGCCGGCCTGTGCTAGACACGTCGCCGCTTTATTGAGCCGAGCTCAACTCCTTCGATCATCATCTCGGCAAGCCGAACAAGAGTTCAGCATCGTGAAGGATAAATCATTATCCACATCTCTTTAAATAAATTATTTTTGCAAAAAGCAATTATGCAAGGATTTTATATATATTTATATTATTCTTTTTGGACCGCACTATTTTATGCGTGTAGGTGATCGACTTTGACTTGTTACGCGGTCGCTTCGGCAAGCCAACGCCGTTGTCTCAAATTGGCATAAATCGGCTTGCGTGATCACCTTGTTTGTCGTGTTGCCATACCGACGTGTTTGGTTGCCTCGGGGACTTCGGCATCGCCGAGAGAGCTCTACCTCACTGAGTGTTCGGCGCACAGGCCATACTTCTTTTATTACTCACTTTGCATAAATTATTTATTATGCAACAATTTTATTCATCATTATTACCATTATCTCCGATTTGCACTATTTTTTGTGCAGAGGTAAATGAATCGAGTTGGGCAGTGCTGTCTCCTTGGCTGGACGGGAGGCTCCGTCAACACTTCATTAACCCGCACCGGGGGCTTCAGCGTCACTCTGCCAGCCCGCTTTGGCCGTGCTATGCCACCACTTCAGAGTGTCGAGCTCTTCGCTCCGCCACCTTGGGACCGGCTTAGGGGATGGAACCTTGTCCTGCATCAAGCTTGGACCGCGTCATCAATGCCGAACACACTAACAAGCTAAGTCGCTTTCATGCTCAAAGACTTCCGGTTTTAATTTTTTTCGGTTCGACCAAGCGTCATACTTCCTTGTCAAAACTTTGTTTGTGACGCACAAATTCAAATACCCTGTTTACTTGGGGGCTTCCTTCATGAAGCTTTTCCTCTTGCATATGATTATACTTGTACGCTTCGTTCCTTGTTCGTGTATTACACCACAATATGCACCATATTGACTTAAGTGTTCCGCAAGCTGGGTTGCCTGGCTCCTGTGCTTACCCCTACGTTCCCGATTGTTCGGCTAGGGAGTAAAGGGAGCACCTCTGCGATTGTCACGACCGGGTCATCCGAGCTCTGACCTCAGACTGGGTGAAGCCGAAAGCTAGCGCTCTTATTGTTTTCAATCATGGTCAGCACACAACGGAACTCATGAGTACAAAAAATATATTGCACAAGTCTCATAGTAATAATGAGCACCGAAGAAAGGTATCGGTGGGGGTACTATTTTCTTCGAAGATGCTTCTTACACTTTGTCTGTAATATAGCATAAGTTCCCTGAGCGCGCTTTGTCTGTTACAGCCTTATGGCCTGGTTGCGTGGTTATCGGAAACACCGCCGATATACTCGACAGGTGGAGTACATAACACTCTTCGGCCCTTGACCGAGGAGGGAGAAGCCGACGGTCGGTTAAGACACGCTTAAAGTTCGGGCGAACACAGATATCATATAAGTACTTCGGTACATACAATCATTATACATAAAATAAACATATATCACCAGTATTTGTATTTAGTATACAAGCGCTGCCTTTTGTAATTATCATTATAAAGCCATAAATATGCATCAAATTGACTTAAGATTTTGGCCAAGCTGGGTTGCCTGGCTCCTGTGCTTACCCCTACGTTCCCGATTGTTCGGCTAGGTGGTAAAGGTAGCACCTCTGCGATTGTTACTACCGGGTCATCCGAGTAAGTACCTCAGACTGGGTGAAGCCGAAAGCTAGCAATCTTAAAGGATCACATTGGTCGGCAACGGCGGAAGTGAAAATTTTGGTTTATTAATACCATAGAGTTCGGGAACTTTCCCCTAACTAAATCCTCAATATTTTCCTCCCGTATTGATCGGAGGTGAGGTTTCATGATCATGGTCGGCATGACAACCCAAAGAAAGGAACCGATAGCGGGACTATTTTCTTTGGAAGATGTTTCTTACGTTAAAAATTAATATAACATATCTCTCTGGGTACCTTTGTTTATAATACCGTATGGCCGGACTACCTTGTTTTCCATAAATCTCTGCCCTTATCACGGCTATATAAAGTAGGAAAACACTCCTCGGCTACTGGACGAAGAGATTGAAGCCGATGGTCGGTCAACAAAGTTTTGTATAATGCATATCTGAGCATTAATGATGTAAAGTACTTGGGTACATAGAATCATTACACATACATTGCGAGCAAAAATCAATTTTTTCTCAGCCAATCTTTTAAAGAGTCAATGGCACAGTCTCTTTGAGACGCCCGAGCAGCTGACATAACGCTCTCATAGTTCCTTATTGGCATTAATTTCCTTTCTTTTGAGCCCCTTGACGCCTACCTTAGCGAGCTCAGCTTTCGTTAGCTCTAACTCCTTTATGAGATCTTTATTCTCTTTCCGAGAAGTTTGTGTTACACACAAGCAATTTTTTTCCTTTCAAATGGATATCGATCCTTAATTCGGCCACCCGTGCCCACATTAAGGCTAGGAGGCTACTGGGCTTCATGCTTATTATTTATAAATATTAAAAGGGGCACATCGATCCCCTGATCTCGTGTTGCCACCCGACCAGTGTCTCGGGGGCTACTGCATTGCCTATTTCAATGCAGAAAATTCCAACTGCCAAGTGTTCGGCTTGACCGAACTATGGGCAAACGTGTCTTCGGATAACAATAGGTACCATTTGGACCTATCCGGCGTCAAGCTAAATATATTACGGCAACTTTTCAAGACCCTCTCTCAAGGGCCCGTTCGCCGATCACTATTATCTCTAATATATTATGCTGCATTTCTATTCCTACGTGTGCTACCGAGCTAGGAGTTGATCCTCAGGCCGATTTCGCGCATCGACCTGAGTCTCAGGGGATACTAGGATCAGCAGTTTCATGTTTTCCTTCAGGAGCATCTTGGGTTTTAGACCGACACACACCTTGAGGGCTACTAGTTATACATGTTGACAACGAATAAATTTACACGCACCGGAAATAAAATCCGTAAACAATCAGCCCAAGCCCGAGGTGGTGCACCACCTTGGAGGTAGTCCGGCATAAAGCTCGGATTTGAATGGCTGGCTCCATAGAGGGTATTTCCGGCATTAAGCTCGGCTAAACTCCTTCAACTTTTTTGAACCGGGGTGTTCTATGACACCTCAGATATAGTCCGGCGTTGGAGCTCGGATACGGTCCGGCGTTGGAGCTTGGACATTGTCCGGCGTTGGGGCTCATTAGAGCTCGGAAGCGGTCCGACGTGTGTGCTTGGTTGCGAAAGATACCTTGAATACAGTCCAGCGTTGGAGCTCGGATGTGAGAAGACACCGCCGCACGGGAAACACTTCGAACCCGAGGTGTGGCGTAAAATATAACAAGGCATTGATAAAGGCCGAGAACTTAAAAGGGCTCCTCGGATACCCGAAGTGTAAACTTTTCGGATTCACTTCGGCGATCCTCATGATCGAAGATGAGAGAATTTGTTGAACCAGTTTTCAAGACCGACGGTCGAAGATGAAGAACAGTTC
>NW_025240499.1:0-3583 GCF_018294505.1 Triticum aestivum
GTTGTTTTTAAACACGTACCCATAAAATTTTAAGCCTCCTCCGAGGTAATCTTCACCATCACGCTGGTGTCAAACCAGTCCGGCAGTATTGCTCCACGGCTGCCGGCCTGTGCTAGACACGTCGCCGCTTTATTGAGCCGAGCTCAACTCCTTCGATCATCATCTCGGCAAGCCGAACAAGAGTTCAGCATCGTGAAGGATAAATCATTATCCACATCTCTTTAAATAAATTATTTTTGCAAAAAGCAATTATGCAAGGATTTTATATATATTTATATTATTCTTTTTGGACCGCACTATTTTATGCGTGTAGGTGATCGACTTTGACTTGTTACGCGGTCGCTTCGGCAAGCCAACGCCGTTGTCTCAAATTGGCATAAATCGGCTTGCGTGATCACCTTGTTTGTCGTGTTGCCATACCGACGTGTTTGGTTGCCTCGGGGACTTCGGCATCGCCGAGAGAGCTCTACCTCACTGAGTGTTCGGCGCACAGGCCATACTTCTTTTATTACTCACTTTGCATAAATTATTTATTATGCAACAATTTTATTCATCATTATTACCATTATCTCCGATTTGCACTATTTTTTGTGCAGAGGTAAATGAATCGAGTTGGGCAGTGCTGTCTCCTTGGCTGGACGGGAGGCTCCGTCAACACTTCATTAACCCGCACCGGGGGCTTCAGCGTCACTCTGCCAGCCCGCTTTGGCCGTGCTATGCCACCACTTCAGAGTGTCGAGCTCTTCGCTCCGCCACCTTGGGACCGGCTTAGGGGATGGAACCTTGTCCTGCATCAAGCTTGGACCGCGTCATCAATGCCGAACACACTAACAAGCTAAGTCGCTTTCATGCTCAAAGACTTCCGGTTTTAATTTTTTTCGGTTCGACCAAGCGTCATACTTCCTTGTCAAAACTTTGTTTGTGACGCACAAATTCAAATACCCTGTTTACTTGGGGGCTTCCTTCATGAAGCTTTTCCTCTTGCATATGATTATACTTGTACGCTTCGTTCCTTGTTCGTGTATTACACCACAATATGCACCATATTGACTTAAGTGTTCCGCAAGCTGGGTTGCCTGGCTCCTGTGCTTACCCCTACGTTCCCGATTGTTCGGCTAGGGAGTAAAGGGAGCACCTCTGCGATTGTCACGACCGGGTCATCCGAGCTCTGACCTCAGACTGGGTGAAGCCGAAAGCTAGCGCTCTTATTGTTTTCAATCATGGTCAGCACACAACGGAACTCATGAGTACAAAAAATATATTGCACAAGTCTCATAGTAATAATGAGCACCGAAGAAAGGTATCGGTGGGGGTACTATTTTCTTCGAAGATGCTTCTTACACTTTGTCTGTAATATAGCATAAGTTCCCTGAGCGCGCTTTGTCTGTTACAGCCTTATGGCCTGGTTGCGTGGTTATCGGAAACACTGCCGATATACTCGACAGGTGGAGTACATAACACTCTTCGGCCCTTGACCGAGGAGGGAGAAGCCGACGGTCGGTTAAGACACGTTTAAAGTTCGGGCGAACACAGATATCATATAAGTACTTCGGTACATACAATCATTATACATAAAATAAACATATATCACCAGTATTTGTATTTAGTATACAAGCGCTGCCTTTTGTAATTATCATTATAAAGCCATAAATATGCATCAAATTGACTTAAGATTTTGGCCAAGCTGGGTTGCCTGGCTCCTGTGCTTACCCCTACGTTCCCGATTGTTCGGCTAGGTGGTAAAGGTAGCACCTCTGCGATTGTTACTACCGGGTCATCCGAGTAAGTACCTCAGACTGGGTGAAGCCGAAAGCTAGCAATCTTAAAGGATCACATTGGTCGGCAACGACGGAAGTGAAAATTTTGGTTTATTAATACCATAGAGTTCGGGAACTTTCCCCTAACTAAATCCTCAATATTTTCCTCCCGTATTGATCGGAGGTGAGGTTTCATGATCATGGTCGGCATGACAACCCAAAGAAAGGAACCGATAGCGGGACTATTTTCTTTGGAAGATGTTTCTTACATTAAAAATTAATATAACATATCTCTCTGGGTACCTTTGTTTATAATACCGTATGGCCGGACTACCTTGTTTTCCATAAATCTCTGCCCTTATCACGGCTATATAAAGTAGGAAAACACTCCTCGGCTACTGGACGAAGAGATTGAAGCCGATGGTCGGTCAACAAAGTTTTATACAATGCATATCTGAGCATTAATGATGTAAAGTACTTGGGTACATAGAATCATTACACATACATTGCGAGCAAAAATCAATTTTTTCTCAGCCAATCTTTTAAAGAGTCAATGGCACAGTCTCTTTGAGACGCCCGAGCAGCTGACATAACGCTCTCATAGTTCCTTATTGGCATTAATTTCCTTTCTTTTGAGCCCCTTGACGCCTACCTTAGCGAGCTCAGCTTTCGTTAGCTCTAACTCCTTTATGAGATCTTTATTCTCTTTCCGAGAAGTTTGTGTTACACACAAGCAATTTTTTTCCTTTCAAATGGATATCGATCCTTAATTCGGCCACCCGTGCCCACATTAAGGCTAGGAGGCTACTGGGCTTCATGCTTATTATTTATAAATATTAAAAGGGGCACATCGATCCCCTGATCTCGTGTTGCCACCCGACCAGTGTCTCGGGGGCTACTGCATTGCCTATTTCAATGCAGAAAATTCCAACTGCCAAGTGTTCGGCTTGACCGAACTATGGGCAAACGTGTCTTCGGATAACAATAGGTACCATTTGGACCTATCCGGCGTCAAGCTAAATATATTACGGCAACTTTTCAAGACCCTCTCTCAAGGGCCCGTTCGCCGATCACTATTATCTCTAATATATTATGCTGCATTTCTATTCCTACGTGTGCTACCGAGCTAGGAGTTGATCCTCAGGCCGATTTCGCGCATCGACCTGAGTCTCAGGGGATACTAGGATCAGCAGTTTCATGTTTTCCTTCAGGAGCATCTTGGGTTTTAGACCGACACACACCTTGAGGGCTACTAGTTATACATGTTGACAACGAATAAATTTACACGCACCGGAAATAAAATCCGTAAACAATCAGCCCAAGCCCGAGGTGGTGCACCACCTTGGAGGTAGTCCGGCATAAAGCTCGGATTTGAATGGCTGGCTCCATAGAGGGTATTTCCGGCATTAAGCTCGGCTAAACTCCTTCAACTTTTTTGAACCGGGGTGTTCTATGACACCTCAGATATAGTCCGGCGTTGGAGCTCGGATACGGTCCGGCGTTGGAGCTTGGACATTGTCCGGCGTTGGGGCTCATTAGAGCTCGGAAGCGGTCCGACGTGTGTGCTTGGTTGCGAAAGATACCTTGAATACAGTCCAGCGTTGGAGCTCGGATGTGAGAAGACACCGCCGCACGGGAAACACTTCGAACCCGAGGTGTGGCGTAAAATATAACAAGGCATTGATAAAGGCCGAGAACTTAAAAGGGCTCCTCGGATACCCGAAGTGTAAACTTTTCGGATTCACTTCGGCGATCCTCATGATCGAAGATGAGAGAATTTGTTGAACCAGTTTTCAAGACCGACGGTCGAAGATGAAGAACAGTTC
>NW_025240500.1:0-1919 GCF_018294505.1 Triticum aestivum
AAGGTGGCTTCGCGACGATGACCCGTGGAGGAAACGCAAGGATCTGTTCGATGGTGAAACCGAACCCCGAAAACGCCCGTGTACGAGGAGCGGCGAGGAAGTAGACAAGCTGTTGAAAAATTGGAAAGACTGCCCACTGCCGGGAAAGAAGCAAAAGGCGCCAGAGCCGGGAAAGAAGCGAAAGGCGCCAGAGCCGCTGCTGAAGGTATGGAAAACGAGGTCTGTTTTCTGGGACTTGCCGTACTGGAAGATCCACCGTGTGCCTCACAGCCTTGATGTCATGCATATCACGAAGAACGTGTGCGAGAGTCTGCTTGGTACCCTGCTCAACATGCCAGAGAGGACCAAAGATGGGCCGAAAGCAAGGGCAGACTTGAAATCAATGGGCATCAGGCAGGAGCTTCACGCTATATATGATGATGATGATGATGATGATGATGATGATGAGGCGAAGCAGGACACAGAAAGTCGTCGCAAAGGCAAAAAGGTCAAGAAGACCGGAAATGACTACCCTCCCACGTGTTTCACTCTAAGTCAGGAGGAGATCGAGCAGTTTTTCACCTGCCTCCTAGGAGTAAAACTTCCTTACGCTTACGCGGGGAAGATAAGCAGATACCTAGACCCAGCGAAGCAGAAGTTCAGCGGGATGAAGTCTCACGACTGTCACGTGCTGATGACGCAGATACTTCCAGTTGCAATCTGTGGGATCATGGACGCGCACGTCCGTGAAACGCTATTTGGCCTATGCAACTTCTTCGACGTCATCTCTCGGAAGTCGATTGGCGTGAGGCAACTCAGAAGGCTACAGGAAGAGATCGTGGTGATACTATGCGAGCTTGAGATGTACTTCCCGCCCGTATTCTTCGACGTTATGGTGCATCTGCTGGTCCATATAGTGGAGGATATCATCCAACTCGGGCCGACGTTCCTGCACAGCATGATGCCGTTCGAAAGGATGAATGGTGTCATCAAAGGATACGTTCGCAACATGTCACGTCCAGAAGGAAGCATAGCCAGGGGCTTTCTGACCGAAGAGTGCACCTCCTACTGCACGAATTATCTAGGCATCGAGAACCCCGTTGGTCTGCCCGTCAACAGGCACCTCGGCAGGCTCGCTGGATGGGGTCACCGTGAGGGTCGCCGCGAAATGCATGTCGACTTCGAGGGTCGACTCGCCGACTTTGAAAGAGCAAACCTAGTCGCGCTACAACACATAGACGTGGTCGATCCTTGGGTGGTAGAGCACAAAACCTTTATTAAAAAGACGTACAATGACCGAGGCCAACAGAGGATGGACGGAGATACACTCAAAGAGCACAACTCATGTTTCACGCGTTGGTTCAAGCATAAGCTTCTGTCGTACCCTTTACATGAGGATTCTTCCGCGGAAGAACAACTCATATTCGCCTTGTCACAGGGCACCGAGCACAACCTGATGACCTATGAGGCGTACGATATCAACGGCTACACATTCTACACCGAGGCCAAGGACATGAAGAGCGATGGTTATCAGAACTCCGGGGTAACGATGGAATCCTACACCGGTAACGACAAGGACAGATACTACGGAAGGATCGAGGAGATCTGGGAGCTGAGCTACGCTAGAGAGAAGGTCCCGATGTTCCGTGTCAGATGGGCCAAGAACGTCATAAAAGAAGACCGGTATTTCACCACCATGGTTATACCCGAAGCCAAATCCAAGACCGCGGGCGCAAACGTCACCGCGAAAAATGAGCCATGGGTACTGGCTTCCCAAGTGGACCAATGCTTCTTCATTACCGACCCGCCAAAGCCCAGTCGTGTTGTCGTGAGGAGAGGCAAAAGGAAGATCATCGGAATGGATGGAGTAGCCAATGAGCAAGACTTCGACAAGTACGGCGACCCGAGGATCGAACATGACGACGATGATGAAGTAGCAG
>NW_025240500.1:2979-3583 GCF_018294505.1 Triticum aestivum
ACCCGCCGCACCCTCGATTCCCCTACTCAACCGCCGCCGCCGACCCCCCGCACCCCGCGCATCGTCTTATAAAAAAATTAGTATCAAACAGCTTTTTAAATGCTACTGTCTTATAAAAAATATTACTGTTATTATTTAAACAAGTTTGAACATATTTAAACATAAATAAGTATCAAACAGCTTTTTAAATGCTAAAAAAAATTTGTGGAGCCTGGGAGTCAAACCCAGGACCTCCTGGTGTGAGAACTGGCCGCTGACCAGTCGAGCTAGTAGAGTGGGCTTGACATAGATGGGTTCTGGTACTACATAACCTTTTGGCTCGAGCTGAAATAAAAAAAATACTAATGGCGCACCACGGTGAGGTGCGCCATTAGTATGGACATGCTAATGGCGCACCACGGTGAGGTGCGCCATTAGTATTGTGGCCCCCCTTCGCCCGATCCCCCCTTCGCCTGATCTCCCTTCGCCCGATCCCCCTCGCCAGTTCTCTCCCTCTCGATCCACCGCCGCCGCCGCCGCTGCCCTCGCCCTCGCCCTCGCCCTCGCCCTCTCCCTCCCTCGCCCTCTCCCTCCCTCGCCCTCTCCTCGCCCTCTCCCTCCCTCG
>NW_025240501.1:0-3582 GCF_018294505.1 Triticum aestivum
TGCCATGTTCATGCATCATATTGTTGCATATGTTTGTGTATTGATTGCCGGCACCGTTCCTTCTTGATAGGTCCTGCTCCGGAGTCCGTTCCAGAGTGCCTGTCTATGAAGCAGTGCCTTCCTTGTTGATCTACCAGGCAAGCAAAACCCCTTGTTCATTCCGATAAAATCCTACTCTCTCGCTCCTGCTCTCAGTTATTGCATTAGGACAACAACGATTCATCTGCTACTTTGTGCTGCGGTAGTTGAACCCATTCCTCTGCATGACCTGTCATTGTCACAGTAAATAGTTGAAACCCACTAGCATGTGTAGGAGTTGATTGAAGCCATTGTTGTGTTCCTACCATGCTATGCCTGCTATTGCTTAGAGTTGTGTCAGGTCTGATTCATTGGGAATGAATTGGAGTGTTACGATATGTTCTGGTGCTGAGAGTTAAGTGTGTGAACACGATTTGGTAAAGGTAGCGGTGAGAGGCGATGTAGGAGTACATGGTGGGTTGTCTCACTGGAACCGCCCTTAAGCACTGAGTTCTATGTATGTTGTCCAATGACTCGATAGTACCACACATTGGGTTCCGGTAACTCGACCCCTCTCGACTTATTAACCAACTTGATCTCTGTCCAGGAGTCGCAACTAGTTTCTGGTGTTTGTAGGTAGTGTTAGTAGTCTACCAAGTGGCACCCGGCCAGGTGGGCTTGGGATAGACTAGGCACCAGTGGCACGGTGTACCAAGCGTAGATCCATCCGGCGAGGTGGGCTTGGGAACCCTGCACACATCGTTTGGGGCCGTGAGTGAAACCCCGGCCGGATCTCCTTGCAGATGGAACCCGAATAGGCGATAAACCTGGATTGGAGTCTTGTGTGGTTAGTCAGGTCGTGGCCGACACCCTCGCCAGGCTTCCGCTTGAAGGTTGCCGAGATACATGACGTGTACATGGCGGTAAGTGGCGAGAGCGTGTGTGAAGAAGTACACCCCTGCAGGGTTAACATGATCTATTCGAATAACCGGGTCAGCGGTTATGGACTTCTTGGATGCATACATGGTACATAGACAACTTGAAGTGGATACCCTAAAATGCTCAAGACAAGTGTGAGTGCTATGGATGGCCTTCTCGTAGGGAGACGGGGATGAATCCATAGTAGTGTATTGTGTGGTGCTTAGTGGACTCGTGTACGTTGTCTCACCTCAAGATTTTCTGGTAGTCGTAGAACAGGATAGCCACAGAGTCAAAGCTGGCTTGCTGCAACTAAACCCCACATTACCCTCTTGATACAAATGCATGTATGATAGGATCTGATGTAAGTCTTGCTGAGTACCTTTGTACTCATGTTGCTTTATTTATGTTTTTGCAACGGAGACTTCGGTCTTATTAGTGCTCTCGTGGACTTCGACTAGTAGCTAGTACCTCAGCTACGATCTTGATCGGATGTTGTAGATAGTCAGGCTTTCAGCCTTTTTCATTTATAGATGTCTGTACTCAGACATGTAATGCTTCCGTTTGTTGCTTGATTGCTCTGACTGTTGGGTCATGTGACCCCTGTTTGTAATAACGCTATGATGGCTCTTCTGAGCCTTTATCTATATGAGTTGTTGAGTTATGCTGTGATGCCATGTTGTACAGCACATACTTGCATGTTATGCGTACGTGTAATGTGTATTGCTATGTGTGGGATCTGACTATCTAGTTGTTTATCCTTAGTAGTCTCTCTTACCGGGAAATGTCTCCTAGTGCTTCCACAGAGCCCTGGTAGCTTGCTACTGCTCCGGAACACTTAGGCTAGCCGACATGTGTCCTTCTTCGTTTCTGTGTCTGTCCCTTCAGGGAAATGTCACGCGATGAATACCGGAGTCCTGTTAGCCCGCTACAGCCCGGTTCACCGGAGTCCTGTTAGCCCAGTGCTACAGCCTGGATTCACTCGCTGATGACCGACACGTTCGATGCTGGGTCATGGATGCCTGTCCCTGTAAGTTAGTGCCACTTTGGGTTTACGACTAGCCATGTCAGCCCGGGCTCCTTATCATATGGATGCTAGAGACACTGTCATATCCGTGTGCCAAAAGGCGCAAACGGTCCCGGGCAAAGGTAAGGCGACACCCATGGGGATACCGTGCGTGAGGCCACAAAGTGATATGAGGTGCTACATGCTAGATCGATGTGGCATTGAGTCGGGGTCCTGACACGCACCCATGTGGAAGAAAAAATCTATATTTTGGGACCTACCCTACTGGAAAGACCTAGAGGTCCGCTCTTCGTTTGACATGATGCACGTGACGAAGAACCTTTGCGTGAACCTGCTAGGCTTCTTGGGCGTGTATGGGAAGACAAAAGATACAGCTGAGGCACGGGAGGACCTGCAACGTTTGCACGAAAAAGAAGGCATGCCTCCAAAGCAGTATGAAGGTCCTGCCAGCTATGCTCTTACCAAAGAAGAGAAGGAAATCTTTTTTGAATGCCTGCTTAGTATGAAGGTACCGACTGGCTTCTCGTCGAATATAAAAGGAATAATAAATATGGCAGAGAAAAAGTTTCAGAACCTAAAGTCTCATGACTGCCACATGAATATGACGCAACTGCTTCCGGTTGCATTGAGGGGGCTTCTACCGGAAAACGTCCGATTAGCCATTGTGAAGCTATGTGCATTCCTCAATGCAATATCTCAGAAGGTGATCGATCCAGAAATCATACCAAGGCTAAGGAGTGATGTGGTGCAATGTCTTGCCAGTTTCGAGCTGGTGTTCCCACCATCCTTCTTTAATATCATGACGCACGTCCTAGTTCATCTAGTTGACGAGATTTCATTCTGGGCCCCGTATTTCTACACAATATGTACCCCTTTGAGAGGTTCATGGGAGTCCTAAAGAAATATGTTCATAACCGCGCTAGGCCAGAAGGAAGCATCTCCATGGGCCATCAAACTGAGGATGTCATCGGGTTTGTGTTGACTTCATTCCTGGCCTTAAGAGGATAGGTCTCCCTAAATCGCGGTATGAGGGGAGACTGACTGGAAAAGGCACGCTTGGAAGGGACTCAATAATATGCAGGGACGGATATTCTTGGTCTCAAGCACACTACACAGTTCTACAGAACTCTACCTTGGTGACCCCGTATGTCGATGAACACAAGAACAGTCTGCGCTCCAAACACCCGGAGCAGTGCGACGACTGGATCACATGTGAACACATCAGGACTTTCAGCAGTTGGTTGGAAGCACGTATCAGAGGTGACAACACTGTTTGTGATGAGCTGTACTTGTTATCCAGGGGACCATCTTTGACTGTATTGATTCGGAAAGGATACGAGATAAATGGGAATACATTTTACACGATTGACAAAGATCAAAAGACCACCAACCAAAACAGCGGTGTCCGCTTTGATGCAACAACCGAGAGGGGAAATGACACATATTATGGTTACATAGTGGACATATGGGAACTTGACTACGGACATGATTTTAAGGTCCCTTTGTTTAAGTGCAAATGGGTCAATGTGTCAGGAGGCGGGGTACAGGTAGACCCATAGTACGGAATGACAACAGTGGATCTGAAAAATCATGGGTACACTGACGAGCCGTTCATCCTA
>NW_025240502.1:0-3581 GCF_018294505.1 Triticum aestivum
AGAACTTGAGGCCTGAGTTTCAACAGGAGTTCATTAGACTCAACATGGTGTTAGTCTCTGAGGGCACCGTATCAAATCTGGAGATACATCCCACCCTAATGGAACAAATTAAGAAGACTCAGCAGGGACATCCCAGCATCGAGGGTATAAAGAGGAAAATGAACCTTGGCAAGGCTTCAGAGTTCGTCACAGACAGTGAAGGAATATTATGGTACGGGGACAGACTTTGCGTACCTAACATTGAGGAACTCAAGCAACAAATCCTAACCGAAAGCCACACCGCTCCATACTCGATCCACCCTGGAGGAACCAAAATGTACAAAGACATTCAGGAAAGATTTTGGTGGCATGGTATGAAAAGGGATATAGCAGCATTCATTGCTTGTTGCGATTCCTGTCAGCGCATTAAAGGCGAGCATCAAAAGCCAGCAGGGCTACTCCAGCCAAACAGGATACCTGAGTGGAAATGGGATGAAATTGGAATGGACTTCATCGTTGGACTACCTCGATCACAACGCGGAAATGATGCCCTATGGGTCATCACAGATAGGCTAACCAAGGTAGCACATTTGATTCCCGTGAAGACGACCTACTCCACTCAAAGGCTGGCCAAGCTTTATCTCTCCCGTATAGTTTGTTTGCATGGAGTCCCAAAGACTATAATATCCGACCGAGGCACTCAATTTGTCTCAAAATTTTGGGATCACCTGCAACAAGCTCTGGGCACGCAACTAGCTTTCAGTACAGCGTACCACCCTCAGACTGATGGACAAACGGAACGCGTGAACCAAATCCTAGAGGACATGCTGAGAGCCTGTGTGCTCACCTATGGATCCAGTTGGGAAGAAAGTTTGCCGTATGCCGAGTTTGCTTACAACAACAGTTACCAAGCCAGCTTACAAATGGCACCCTTTGAAGCATTGTACGGACGGAGGTGTTGTACCCCACTGAATTGGTCAGAAACAGGTGACAGTCGTATCTTCGGCCCAGACATGCTCAAGGAGGCCGAGGAGAAAGTTAAGCAGATCAGGGACAGACTCAAGACAGCTCAAAGCCGACAAAAGAGCTATTACGATCAAAAACATCGTGAGGTCAGCTTCGAACCCGGTGATTTCGTATACCTACGAGTGTCTCCTATGAGGGGCCTGCAACGGTTCAAAATTAAGGGGAAGCTAGCCCCGAGATTTATTGGACCATTTTGTATAGTTGCACGAAGAGGCACAGTGGCCTACAAACTAGACCTACCCAAGGAGCTGTCAGACGTCCATGACGTGTTTCACGTCTCACAATTGAGAAAATGTGTAAGTAACCCAGAGAAGCATGTATCTCATGAGAGCATTGATGTGCAACCAGACCTCACCTACAGAGAGCGGCCAGTAAAGATATTGGAAGAGTCTGAAAGGAGGACCCGTCAGAAAACAACAAAAATTTTCAAGGTTCAGTGGAGCAACCACACCGAGGATGAAGCTACATGGGAAAGGGAAGATTTTCTCCAGGCAGAGTATCCATATCTATTTGAGGATCAGCAGAAATCTCGAGGACGAGATTTTTCCTAAGGGGTTAGGTGTTGTGACACCCAAAATTTTATTTGGCTTTTTCAAACTTTTATTTGATTTGAGGGAGGTGATTTAATTTTTTTTTTCTAAAATATCTCTCCCTCTCAAAATATTTTCTTTATGACAAGTGTTTTGTTTTGGATTCACCCAAGACATGATTTTGGTCATGGAGGATTTTTCCTTCTTGTGTGGACTCAAAACCAAATGCTTTTCACTTGGGAAAATTCCTTTGAAAAATCTTTTAAATAGCCCTATGGCATTTTGGAATGATCTTCTCCCCTTTTCAAAATTTCCTCTTGCCATGACATGAGTGGAAATCCACTCCCATAAGCCATTCCCCATCTTTGTGCCAAGTTATACTTCAAATCCAGCAAGTTGAACCTCTCCATATATTTGTTTCCATTTATTTCCTATCAAAAATAATTTCTGCCTTCTATTCTAGCTCTTGGAGATTTACAAAGGAGCTACCCTTTCTGCTTTGAGTTTTGTCTCCAAACCAATTCCCCTAGCTAGTCCTTTGAGCCCTCAACCAGGATCCATGAAGATCCACTGGTCTCCAGTTCAAATTGTTCAAATTATTCTTGCTGCAAGTTTGGACCTCTTTTGCCAAATTTGATGAAATTCATTTAAATTGTCCTCCTAAAAAGCTGAGAAAAATCAGGCAGCCTCTGGGTACATTGAGAGGTCACGTCACCAAGTCCCAGCTCCAGAAAAAATTTCTTCATGCCAAATCATTTCGTCGAACACCTGCTGGACACTGTTGCTATCATGTTCAGTATATTCAGATAAACAGTTTCAGAGAACACTGTCGTTTTCTTCAGAGCCCGACGTCGATCTCGCCAGTGCCGCGGTGCCGCCTTGCTCCCTGTCCCCTCCCTCTTGTCCTCTGCGCCGCACGATCGCCTGGAGGCTTGCGGATGTCGGCGACGAGCAGGAGGAGGTGCGCCACCCCGTGACTGACGGCAGCGGCGGCTTTGCGGCCGCCAGATAGAGGCGCAGCATGGACGGCGCCGTCCAGCGCCGCCCAAGCCACCGGAGGCCGCCGCGTGGTCTTCCACTCCCCCGTGCGCGCTGCCATCCTCGTCGTGAACTGCTAGGCGCGGAGCGCGCTCTCTGTCGCCGCCGTGCCCGTACGGCCGCCCCGTCGAGGACCGGCGCCATTACGCCTTGCCCGACCAAGTTTAGCAGTGGAACGGGACCAGTAACTCTCACTGTTGATGCCTAGCCTCTTAAACTCCCTACTCATAGGAATTGAGATGCTCCATGTCATCTCTTTCCCTACAACTTCCATGTATACATCTTCTATTCCTAAATAGATAGTACAACCCACTAGTAGCTTTTTTCCAAAACATGCAACTATGGCACAAGAACTATATAGTGTGCCAATAACTTTGAAAGATGGTCGCTGGATGAAGCTAATCCGACAGTGCAGAGATAGGCAAATCCGAGCACTACTGGCCGTTGGATATCATCAACATTCCACCAGATCTGCCACATGTACAATTTAGAAGACTCCATGGTTGAACTTAAGCATAATGCACAAACCTCAAAACACAAACACTTCTCCTTTGTTCTAGAATCTTCTGTATCATAATTGATTATTTTTTCTAAATGAATTGCCATTATTTGTTTTATACTTTATGATTTACAATGCACAACCCCATGAATCTTAACATTTTTTATAAAACTAATTGATTTTGAATGAGATGAACTATAAGAACTAAACGAACATCTACATCATGCATATATGACTCAAAGCTTTACATGCTATAGTGTGTATTTATTCATAATTTGGTTTCGAAATCTCATGCGTTCAATACATGTGTACCATAGTAGTTTTGAGTAGAGTAGCAAATTTCACGCGGCCCCGGGTATATCAAAATGCAGGGCCCATGCATCATTGCCTTTCGGTCGAACCTACGTCCACAATTTTTTGTACGTACTATATCTCCACTGGTCCCCGAACCCAAAATGCTGCCTCGTTCCCGTAAAACCAAGCGGCCCACACATATTTAAGGCGTCGAC
>NW_025240503.1:0-3581 GCF_018294505.1 Triticum aestivum
AGAATTTATAGTCTTTTTTGCGCGGTAGAATTTACAGTCAATTTGATCTTTTTTGAATTACAACCATTAGCTGGGCTGGGTAAACAAATAATGTAGCGTCCATGCAGCCCATTTTTTTGTTTCCTAAAAAATTACAGGCCATTTGCACTTTCTCGAAATACACGATTTTGCTGGGCTGATTCTAATTATAATATTGGGTTGGGCCAGTAATGTTATTAAAAAGTAAAAAGGGGCTGAGCATTTTGTTATAAATATATTTAAATAATAAGTGATATTATTACATTCGTCCTTAAATCTTACCAAGCTTTTGTACACAATCACTAGGATCTTCGTGCCAAAACAATCCAGGATTTTATTTGTTAAGAAATTATTTTTATAAGTTAATAAGATGTGGGATATTGTTTTCTTACATATGTAAGTATATGTTAAATATATGATGGCAATAAAAATAATATATAATAACATATAAAATATTTTTTTTTAGAAAAACAGGGAGCATCTCCCCGGTTCCATTGCTGAGAACGAAACCACAACATATTCTGATACAGCAGCTCAAAGAGCAGTTCGAAAGCAAAGGTAGAAAAGCTACAAACTAGGGGGGTGGATGAACAAGTTCTTTGAATAACACAAATCACCCAAGCGGTGCCAAAGGCAGAGCGGATAGAGCACTCAAATGACACAAGGAGGGTCCAGCGAAGCCTTCATGGTCTTCAGCCGAGGGGCCGTGTCAGTCTGCGGTGACCAGTAAGCAAGCGGAGACACCGGGCTGGAAGGCGTAGCATGGTGGATGTCCCTCTTTTTTGGCGCCAGGTGCCCATTATCTTCATCAGAGATCTTGAGACGAGCCCACTGGTCCAGCCCCAGAGCAGGTCCAGCCTTGTTCAGCCACAAGTGACCGCCAACGGTTTCTGGAGGGATCTTGTTAGGGTTTCCACAAAGCTCATCAACTTGTCCTTGTCCGATCCGGAGGAGAGAATTGCCCAGTTCCTCACCATGTTCCTGATCAACCTCAAGACCTGCGGAATGGAAATCCAGGAGGTGTTACTGAAAATCATAGCATTTCTATATTTCCAGAGGCACCAAAGGACAGCTGAGCTAACAGTATTAAAACTGAGCACTTTTTGGTAGCAATTCAGAATCTGGCGACAGATTCTAAGGATGAGCCAATCTGACTAGAGAAATATTCCTCAATGTGGGCCCAGAGATGTTTAGCAACTATACATTCAAAAAATAGGTGAGAACAAGACTCTTGTTCCAAGCAGTAAACACAATCAACGGGTTTGATGATGTGTCTCTTCCTAAGGTTATCCCTAGTCATCAATTTGTTTTGGAGAGAAGCCAGAGAAATACATGAATTTTAGGGGGAACTCTCAATTTCCAGACAACAGGGATAAACACGGGTTGAACCCCTCTAAAGTTGATAACATGATAGAGGGAGCTGGAGGAATACTTCCCCTTATTGTCTAGCTGCCGAATCAGGGCATCCGGCTCGGCAGTAAAGGTAATGCTTTTGGCAATTTCCTCCAACTAGAACCATTGTTCCATGAGACTATCACTAAAGTTCCTTCTAAAAGAGAGTTTTAGGCATTGACCGTCCCAAACTTCATTGACACTTTTGTTAAGCTCATTGCAGACAGAGTAAATAGGCCAAAATTGGACTACTAGGGGGATGTTCCAAACCAAGTATCTTCCCAGAACCTGGTTTTGCTCCCATCCCCTATGTTCCATCTGTAGCCAAATTTCACAGCATGCATAATAGATTTTAATCCTTTCCAGAATCTAGAGGTCTTAGGGTTGGAGAAAGAGACAAAAATATTAGGTTTATTTCCTAGGTATTTATGGGCAATAAGAAGCTTCCAGGGTTTCAGGTCTTCCTCATAGAATCTTTTAATCCAAGACCCTAGAAGACAGATGTTAATTTCTTGGAGGTTAGGTATGCCTAGGCCTCCAAAATCTTTTCATAGAGACTAGGGCCCAATTAGCAAGGTGTAGCTTCCTATTTCCCTCAAAATCATTCCATAAGTAATGAGACATCTGAGAATTGATGAGGTTCACTGCCCATTTAGGGAACTTGAAGAAGGAGAGGAGATACACTGGAATGCTAGCCAAACACGCTTGTATGAGGATCAATCTACCTCTGTAAGAGGGAAGTTTTCCCCTACACCCAGCAATCCTTTTAATGATTTTATCCAGAAGGGGTTGGATATCCTCTCTCCTCAATTTATCATAGTGGAGAGGGATACCTAGGTACTTAATGGGGAAGTTACCTTTATTACAGACTAGAATAGAGAGGAAGTCAGCTAACTCCTGATCATCCATGTTGATAGGGATGAGTTCACTTTTAGAGTAGTTGATTCTCATGCCTGAGACTTGTTCAAAACAGGTTAGAACAGTTTTCAGATTGCTAGCATGTGTGGAGTCATTGTCTAAGAAAAGGATGGTATCATCTGCATATTGAAGGCAGATGATGCCACCAGGGTAGACCTCAGGACAGAGCCCTGCAATCAGACTATGATCAACAGCTTTGCTCAGCATTTTAGTAAGAACAACCACTACTAAATTAAACAAAAGCGGGGAGATGGGGTCACCTTGCCTAAAGCCTTTACCAGCAAGGAAAAAAAATCACTTTCATAGTTATTTAACTTGACCCCAACAGACCCCCCCCAAGAGTAAGTTGCTGGATCCAACTACTCCATTTACCCCCAAAACCTCTAAGCTCCAGGAGTTTCATAAGGAAATCAAGGTCAACTTTATTGAAGGCAGTCTAAACTAGAACTACCATCTAGAGAAAAATTCCCACAAACAGAGCCTTCAGATCTGTTTTGGTGAGGGTAAATAAAGGAAGAGCATTCAATGCCATCATTAAGAGGAGTAACATCTACACCAATCTTAGCAGCAATGGCATTGAAGGAAGGATCATTAAAGTTGGAGAAGGAAGTGTGTTTCATACCCTGGGATTTTTGCACTTCCAGGTTCTGAACCTCTTTGAGCTGTTGAGCCTTTTCAATAATGGTTCTCTTGTCAACAGCTACCCTGGCACTGGTTCTGGTGGCTTGAATAGGACCCCATTTGGGAAGGTGCTTTTCCTTAGGAAGGGCAGGGAAGTCAGAGTTGTATTTTGAGTCCAAATTATCTGGGAGTTTAGTTGTTTCAACAAGTTCCTCTTGATACTCTTGTAGATCTACAGAACCTTCTAATTCCATCAGATCATCATCTTCCAGGAGCTCCATTTCCCTGAGGAGGTTGAATCCATTAGTTTCATCAAGCAAAGAATTCAAGATCTTTTCCTGGATGCTGAGTTGAGGAGTGTATGGAGAATCAGGGAGGTGTGTCTTGAGGACTGAAGTGGGTGTAGTTTCTCCAAGCATCTGATTGTGGCCAAAAGACTGTCGTCTGATGTTAGGGGCCCCAGAATTGGCAGCAGACCCTTTATCTGATTCAGATATAGAGCTCCTGTTGGATTCAGCATCTTCAGTAAGATTGGTACCAGTTTCAGTTGCAGAGACATATGTACCAGCAGAGAGGTTGGTGGAGGTGCTAGTTTCAGTGGGGGTTAAGGACTCCACCTCAATGAGTAGCCT
>NW_025240504.1:0-3580 GCF_018294505.1 Triticum aestivum
GCCACCAAAGAAGCTCCGGGTCGACGACGGGCTGGCTCCTCACTAAGCTGCGCTCACCAGAAGGTAGCACAACCCAATACCAGCCCGGCGGAGCCCAGTCCCGGAAATGGCCCCTCGGCTCAACAAGGAGTCCTCCGCCGAGTGAACGACGAGGATGAGGGATAGGCATCGTCGACATCGAGAACAAAATGCTTAATTATGAAAACAAAATTAATAAACACTTAGCAAAATTTGGCATGACCTTTGCTAAAAACAGGACATATCGAGTGCCTGAAATTTACCAGAACGTAAACGAATTGACATTTCTGGCAAAACATAGGCCACTCGGAAAAATATGACATGTCCAAAATGTGACATGTTCAAAACATGACATGTCCACTGCAAATTTGCATATAACAGGAAAAATTGCTTTAACTAAAAAAAATAACAACAATTGCTTTAAATAAAAAAATACCTACAATTCTGTTAACTACACCTAAAACAACTAAAACACCTAAAATTGTGTTAACTACACCTAAAACAACTAAAACACCTAAAACTCTTTTAAATACACTTAAAACACCTAAATTCTATTAACTACACCTAATTAAAAACCTAGCTGAATTTTTGTCCTAACTTTAAAACCTAGCTAAATTTAAAAACCTAGGGTTCATACGAATTAACTAGGGTTCATACCTAATCTGTCCTAGCAAGGGTTCAATCATAACCTACATTACTCTAATAACCTACATTTTTTCAACTACAAAGGATTCAAAATAACTACTCTAATAACTATAACTAGGGAGGGAGGGAGGAGGAGGAAGGAGGGAGGAGTACCTATCGGTGGAGGAGGGCCGGCACGGGGGCCGGGGCAGCGGGCGGAGGAGGAGGGCGACACAGGGGAGCTGGGCGGCCGGCGGGAAGGAGGGCCGGCGCGGGTGAGGGCGGCCGATGCAGGGAGGAGGGCCGGCACGGGGGACAGTAGTGCGCGGGGGTCGACGGCGACGCGCGGGGGGATGATGGAGGAGTGCGGAGTGTGAGTTAGAGATGAGGCCGGGCCGGGGGGCGCGCGGGGAGAGGTAGTGGGCTTAACAGTAGCGCGGGCAATGGGCCAGCGCTACTGCTAAGCCTACTAGCTATAGCGCTGGTTGGGCGAAAAGCGCTGCTAACATTTATTGATCAGAGGGTGTGGTGTTTTACACTTAGCAGTAGCGTGGTGCTAGATAACAGGTGCTGCTGCTAACAGTTACCCGTAGCGCTCTTTCGAGGCAGCGCTAGTACTAACTACTTGTAGTGTGGGGTCATAAACAAACAGTACTGGTAAACTTCTATCTATAAGCATTTTCCTAGTAGTGTTTACGAACTTTTCATTTGGTCGTAATTCTGCCACGTCAGCTTGCCACGGTGGATCTGACGTGGTGTGGTCGGATTGCTAGTGACCAAAATAATTGGTTGTTAAATCTACGACCTTTTTTTGGTCATAAACATTTACGACCATTGCAGAAGAAAGGTCGCTAATTTCAGTTTACGACGGTCAGCTTTTGACCTTCTGTTTTTGTCACAAAAAGGTCACAAATGAAAAAAATGACCATTTAGTGACAAGTTGACATATTTCTTGTAGTGTCGGTCTTTCACAGTGATTTTCAAGAGTTCTCGTTTGACCTGGCATTAGAAGGGATTGCTGCTCCTTCTAGCCATGATTCATGTCGTGCCCTCGTGGCCACCAACATCTTATGCGCCGACTTGACCGTGAAGGTCCCATGTTTCTCATAGTGCCAATCCCAAAAGTTAGCCATGTTTCGAGTGCAAAGTCGGATTCCAAGGATCACTTCAGCATCCATTGTCAAGAATTTAGCTTGGATCAATTGTCAATCCCATGACGATGTCGCTCTCGTTATAAGCTCTGAGACTCTTGATGGTGGATTCATAACGCGACAGCCATATGGTGTAAAAGACTCTTCTCTGGGCATCCAATTGTGATTCCATATCTCAGTGTTTTCTCCGTTTCCAATCCGTCTAACCATGCCCTGTCTCATGACATATCTGCCCTCAATGATTGGCCGCCAAATCTGGCTTGGGTGATTGCCCAACTCAGCTTGAAAGATGTCTATGTTTGGATAATAGACACTCTTTAGAATTTGAGCGCTTAGCGACTCAGGTGTTTGAAGCAGGCGCCATGCTTGCTTAGCGAGCATTGCAAGATTGAAGAGTTCAAAATCATTGAAGCCTAGACCTCCCGTTCCCTTCGGTTGGGTCATTGTTTTCCAAGAAACCCAATGAGGCTCCCGTTTACCTTCTTTAATCCCCCACCAAAACTTTCTTATCAAATTGTTTAGGAGTTCACGAAGGCCCCGTGGTAGCTTGAAACATGAAATCGAAAAGACAGGAACTGCTTGTGCCACAGATTTAACAAGAACTTCTTTCCCTGCTGTGGACATAGTGCACTCTATCTATCCTTGCACCTTTCCCCAAAGCCGGTCCTTCAGATACTTGAACGAACCGTTCTTAGATCAGCCAATATCAGGCGCCATCCCCAAGTACTTTTCGTTAAGAGTTTCGTTGGGGGTGTTTAGTGTTTCTTTGATTTCCTGTCTGATCCTGTCTGGAAATCCCATACTGAAATATATGAACGATTATAGGAATAGTTGATATGTTGACCTGTTGCATGACAGTACGTGTTCAGAACATGGTACACCTCATTGTCTCCACCACCGTTTGCGTTGAAAAACAACAAGCTATCATCTGCGAAAAGAAGATGGTTGACCGGCGGCGCCGAGGGTGCTACCTGTAGACCATGCAAGTTGGATGACTCACTTTTTGATTTTAGAAGGCACGTCAGGCCCTCTGCTGCTATCAAGAACAAGTATGGAGATATGGGCCCCCTTGTCTGATTCCTCGCAAAAGTATGAATTGTTGTAGTTTCTTTCCATTGAACAAAATAGAAAATTTGGCAGTTGTTACCAGGCTCATCACTATTTTGACCCATCTTTCAGAGAAGCTCAGTTTAAGCATTATCGCCTGAAAATAATCTCATTCCACTCGATCATAGGCTTTCATCATGTCAAGCCTTAGAGCACATGATTGGTGTTTGTTGGCCTTATTCCTCTTCATAAAATGCAAGCACTCATAGGTTGTGATGATATTGTCAGTTATTAATCTTCCCGGGACAAACACAGGTTGCTCCTCTGAGATGATATCAGGGAGAACTAGCTTTAATCTGTTAGATATAACTTTCGAGGCAATCTTGTACAACACATTACATAGGCTGATTAGTCTGAACAGAGAGAGGAGTGTAGGGTCTTTTACCTTCGGGATAAGTATGAGAATTGTATCATTAATACACCCTGCTGACTCAGTACCTTCAACAATCCTCAGAAGCGCCCTTGTGACATTATCACCGCAAATGTCCCAATGATGCTGAAAAAATGTGCTGGGTAGCTGTCTGGACCGGGCGTCTTCACTGGGTACATTTGAAAAAGTGTTGTTTCCACCTCTTTCTGGCTATAAGGAGCATTTAGCACATCATTCATCGCTTGTGTCACTTTTATTGGAACTGTATCTAGGACCTGGTCCATGTCATGGACCCCTTCCGAAGTATAGA
>NW_025240505.1:0-3580 GCF_018294505.1 Triticum aestivum
GTAATTTCGAAATACATAAGTATAGGCTATTTTTAGAGTCCGTATGTGTGGGGAAACAAGAGATAGGGTTGATTTCGGACCCCTCCACCAAGGGCCACGAAATTCCCCCTCTCTTCCTCCATATATACAGCCCTTAGGGCACCGTTTAGACTTTGGGTTTTGTTTAGATTAAAAGTTCGCCATAGCTGCAACTTCGCGTACTTCGTTTGTGTTCAACGACCAGACAAAGGCGTCACAGAACCCCACCTTGATCAATAAAGCTTTCATCTTATATTCGCAATATCCAGATTGCAATCTTAGTTTCTTGCTTGTTCTTCGTTTGCTCGCAGGAAACAGACCCTCGTGGTCAGGTTGATCGTGCTCTGGCGTGGTCAATAACCTCTCGGAGTTGGTTTAGCGATTGCTAAGGCGCGACGTCCTCGCACGTTCGTAGTCGGATCGTCAAAGTCGACTTCCACCAAAGCGATATCCATCATCTCATCGAAAGATCGGGACCCTCGCCTCTATCAAGTGGTATCAGATTTCCAGGTTGCTCGGTGAGATTTTACAGTTTTTCGTAGTTTAGATCGAGTCTGTTCTTCATACCTATAGTCACGAAAAAGCTAAAAAAAATTAGGGTTAGTTCATCCCATCCGAACCAATCTGAGCCTTGCATAATCTTTTCTGTATTTGCTTTGTTGAATTTGCGGTTGCATCGTCGTGTTCAGTTGCTGGTCTTAGCGTCTAGTCTTTTAGAGTTTCGAGTTCTGTTCACAAGTTGTCACGCCGTCGCCGCACCATCATCATCGCCCCTGCCATCTACCACCACCGCTCCGAATCCGTATCCATATACCACCACCAATCCGCTGCCATATACCACCACCATATATCCACCACCAATCCGAGTTCCTTGCTTATTAGGTTTGTTTTCGGGATCAATCTAGATTCCGATTCGTGTTTCCTTGCCGGAGTAGGTTTCGGAAAAAAAAAAGAGTCGGGTAGCCACGCTCCGTTTAGGCCCAAAATTTTTCGAAAACGCATTTTTCGAAAAAATTTCTGGCTATCCTATTTTTAGGTGTTTCTGAGTGTTTTGAGACAGGTGCCATTATAGGAAGTTTTTTTTGACCCGTTTCCAGTTTTTGGGTCCGGGCAGTCAAAAAAAAAATTGGTCGAAAAAATTTCGTGCCCATCCTGTCAGTTTGAGCTAAGAAGAGTTTTGAGACACTCGCCATTATAGTGATTTTTCGCAAAAAAAAAGCAGCGCAAAAAAAAAAGAGCGCAAAAAAAAAGCAGCGCAAAAAAAAGAGCGAAAAAAAAATTCAGAATGTGCTTTTCCCTTGTTTACGTGCCGCGCCGTGATTTTGTTGGTGTTCTAGGCTCGCGTCTCTAGCACAGTCTAGCCTAGGACCAGCACAGTACCGTCGTTGAGCGTTTATTCAACTTTGCATCTCTGAATTGATTATTGCTGACCCTTTTTGCTACCATACTATAAGCCTTCCCAGCTCCACATACATCTACGTCGTGTGTTTGACTCTCCCTGGTAATCGCTCTATCCAAGCTTTGAGAGTTTTTGACTACAACGGTTGCCGATCACCGCCTGCTGCTGGGTAAGAACTGGTAAGAATTTGAGATTTGCTTGACGGATTTGTGATACACCACCACCACTTCTTAGTAGTTGATGAGGACATCAATACAATTGTTACACCCACAGCCCCTGCTGCTATACATACTGGACCAATTACTAGAGCTCGTGCACGCCAACTAAATTACCAGGTACTTTCGTTTCTTGGTAATGATTCTAATGTTCATGAGAATATGATGCTGCCTAAATTGGATACATTTGTTTTGCTTACAAATGAAGGGCCTAGCTTGGAGAAGGATGAACATTGGAGCAAGAACAAGCATGGAGATGATGGCATGCGCAAGGGAAACAAGAACGGAGTTACAAGTGATGATTTCAGGACTTTGAAGCCACCATAATGGGTGCATGAAGCCTTGGACGAAATATACAAGACGCCACTTCATAAATTTCGTCTCGAGGCTATTTTAGGTGCTGCGTCACCTTATTATTGGGCCAGGCCCATGTAATTTCGAAATACATAAGTATAGGCTATTTTTAGAGTCCGTATGTGTGGGGAAACAAGAGATAGGGTTGATTTCGGACCCCTCCACCAAGGGCCACGAAATTCTCCCCCTCTTCCTCCATATATACAGCCCTTAGGGCATCGTTTAGACTTTGGGTTTTGTTTAGATTAAAAGTTCGCCATAGCTGCAACTTCGCGTACTTCGTTTGTGTTCAACGACCAGACAAAGGCGTCACAGAACCCCACCTTGATCAATAAAGCTTTCATCTTATATTCGCAATATCCAGATTGCAATCTTAGTTTCTTGCTTGTTCTTCGTTTGCTCGCAGGAAACAGACCCTCGTGGTCAGGTTGATCGTGCTCCAGCGTGGTCAATAACCTTTCGGAGTTGGTTTAGCGATTGCTAAGGCGCGACGTCCTCGCACGTTCGTAGTCGGATCGTCAAAGTCGACTTCCACCAAAGCGAAATCCATCATCTCATCGAAAGACGGGACACCTTTGCCTCTATCAAGTGGTATCAGATTTCCAGGTTGCTCGGTGAGATTTTACAGTTTTTCGTAGTTTAGATCGAGTCTGTTCTTCATACCTATAGTCCACGAAAAAGCCAAAAAAAAATTAGGGTTAGTCATCCCATCCGAACCAATCTGAGCCTTGCATAATCTTTTCTGTATTTGCTTTGTTGAATTTGCGGTTGCATCGTCGTGTTCAGTTGCTGGTCTTAGCGTCTAGTCTTTTAGAGTTTCGAGTTCTGTTCACAAGTTGTCACGCCGTCGCCGCACCATCATCATCGCCCCTGCCATCTACCACCACCGCTCCGAATCCGTATCCATATACCACCACCAATCCGTGTCCATATACCACCACCGATCCATATCCATATACTACCACCGCTGCCATCTACCACCACCATATATCCACCACCAATCCGAGTTCCTTGCTTATTAGGTTTGTTTTCGGGATCAATCTAGATTCCGATTCGTGTTTCCTTGCCGGAGTAGGTTTCGGAAAAAAAAAAAAAAAGTCGGGTAGCCACGCTCCGTTTAGGCCCAAAATTTTTCGAAAACGCATTTTTCGAAAAAATTTCTGGCTATCCTATTTTTAGGTGTTTCTGAGTGTTTTGAGACAGGTGCCATTATAGGAAGTTTTTTTTGACCCGTTTCCAGTTTTTGGGTCCGGGCAGTCAAAAAAAAAAATTTGGTCAAAAAAATTTCGTGCCCATCCTGTCAGTTTGAGCTAAGAAGAGTTTTGAGACACTCGCCATTATAGTGATTTTTCGCAAAAAAAAAAGCAGCGCAAAAAAAAAGAGCGCAAAAAAAAAAGAGCGCAAAAAAAAAAATTCCAGAGTGTGCTTTTCCCTTGTTTACGTGCCGCGCCGTGATTTTGTTAGTGTTCTAGGCTCGCGTCTCTAGCACAGTCTAGCCTAGGACCAGCACAGTACCGTCGTTGAGCGTTTATTCAACTTTGCATCTCTGAATTGATTATTGCTGACCCTTTTTGCTACCATACTATAAGCCTTC
>NW_025240506.1:0-3580 GCF_018294505.1 Triticum aestivum
CCGACAGCGGCCCTCTTCTCCATGGTGAGGCTTGGCGACGGGTGCGTGTGGACAGATTCATGCAGGATTCCTCATTAATAACTTTCCACATCATCTATTTTGCCTAGATACGTGTGATGTTATCATATATGTTACTCACTATGGGTAGTCTAAGGCTAGTCATAGTGGGAGTAAGAGCAAATACAATAAGATGACATAGGCATGTTGTAAGCCTTTACATATTATATTTTGGATGTGTTGGAGGAAAGAGAAGGTGAGAGAAGAGAAGCGGACTATTGATTAACAGCTGGCTGCAACACGCGCTCCTTGTCATGTTGTGGGAGAGTGAGGTGGGTCATGCATCAAACAAATATTACATATTTGCATGCAACTATTATACTTACCGGCTATAAATCTGGCAATAAATGATGTGGCAAGACCGTATAGTTAGTAGCTGGCTATACTATTAACCATGCTTTAACATAGCTAGTAACATATCACACCCCAATGCAAATTTACTTATGTGACAAGTAATTAATGAGAAGAGAGGTGCTTAGAGTAACATAAGGTTAGTCATAGTGGGGTAACTTAGGTAGTAACTTAACACATCCCAAGATAATTTTGCTTATGTGGCAAGTATTTAATGAGGAAAGAGGTGCTTGTGGTAACATAATATGTTACTGTAACATAACGCTTCCCGTGGCAAAATGAGTCTATAAGCTAATAAATGAAGCTATCTATGACACTACTAGTAGTATGTTACTTTTCACTATGAAGGTAATAACTTAGACTAGTGTCATATGCATGACACTATAGTATAAGTTACTCCCCACTATGACCAGCCTAATATATTACTATAACATAGCGCTTCTCAAGAATAAATGAGCCAACAAGTTAATAAATGCAATCATCTACTACTCCCTCCGTCACAGTTTATAAGGCACTTTTCAGATTTCATGCATTTTTAGAATTGAGAAGGATTAAGGCGTATTTCATTTACTGCCTAGTAGTACACCATGCATGAGTAATTAGGAGTACTAGTACTAGCTGCGTGCATGGTGTGAACGTGGGGTGAAAACCCGGGGTGTGAACATGGTGTGGAATTGGTCTCCACCAATGCATGCAAGGAGACTGCTCGTTTATTGGAGGTGGGGTTTACCGAATCATTAACTTCTCAGCTAATTAGGCGCATACAATTAACTACGCTATGGATGAAATGGAGCCAACCGCTGCATCCCTTGGTTCCAGCGATCTGGGCTAGACGCCCTATAAACTGTGACGGAGGGAGTAGTACCTCATTTCCGGTTTATAGGGCTCAATTCAAAAATCTCATCAACCAAGGTAGATGATGAGTGGTTGAATAATTTTCATGGTTTGTAAAAGCACTCAATTAATGCGCTCATTTTCTCCAAAAAATTTGTGTTTACCAATGCATTAATTGCAATGCATGCATGCATGAAGTACATGCATTAGTCGAGTTTCTCATAATCCTTGCATGCAATGAATTAATGCACCCTGTAATCTGAGCATGTGATGGGAAACAATCAAATTGAGACTTATGAAACGGGAAACTAAATTTTTTAAGATAAGCCCTATAAACCGGAAAGGAGGGAGTATACTACTACTCCCAGCCAACGAGATTAATTAGCAAGTTCTCATCCACTTTGTTAAGTTGCGGCTGCTTGATGATCATCCAACAGGAGTTTGTGATGCCCCACACCAACGTGCTTACGGGTTGTGCTCTGACGCTAATGGCGGTGCATACCCGGGGGATTAGATGGGTTATCGTCTTGGCTACGGGGAGGTTGGCACGTGGACTGGCCAGAGCATCTACAATCAGACCCTATATATCGGTTACAAACAAAAAACAACATCCAATCGGGTTTTCCACAACCGTCCAAACATCCGAACTGACCGACACTCTTCATATCCAATCAAAATCTAGGGCGGATACGTGTGAACATGCCCGCCACGTCGGACTGGCCGCTAGGGCGCACGCCAATTTGCCCATATCCACCCTCCTCCCTTTCTTGCCTGCCACGTCGTGGAATGATTGCTATGGGAACCTGTATGCAGAAATATTCTCGTTTGCAGTAAAAGTTACTCAAAACTAGAGCAGAGGGTAAATGAGAAAATGATTTTTAACTTAAAAAGTAGGGTCATCAATGCTTGCTTTGTAAAAGGTATAAACTATCACTATGAATCTCTGTTCAAAGGATACGGTGACAGTTCATACCCTTCATAAAGGGTGCATTGATGTCCCTATTTAGAGTGAGAGAGAAGTTAACATCTTTGGATGACACAGCTATTTAGACCGGTTGCATCGCTCCTCAGGCGATGAGGTGAAACTAAACCCCCAACCCTACCGGCCAACACGGATGTTACATCCACACTTCAAACCCCCAACCGTGCTAGGCCTGAAATTTTGTATTTGTGTGCGCTAAACTGTGTTTGACCAAAATGATCGGCGTGCATGTATTTGCATGTATTTGATGTTTTAAAATAGAGTTTATGGTTGCAAATGGCGAAATTTAAGGCCCGACTGGTCACTATTTGTGAACATATAGGGATTCAGATTAGGCAATTCCAGTTGTAGATGCTCTTACTTTTGTTGTGGCTTGTGACCGGGCCTGTCATGGCGCCGGCTCACTAGCCAGATAGAAATGGACGAGGTATTATCAAACATGTTGCTTTTTTCTGGCAAACATGGACCTTCCAAATGAGGGCTTTCCCTGAATATCATTTAAGCTCATAGTACATATTAGGGTCATGACAAACCCTAAGAATAGAAACAACCCCGCTGAAGAAAAAGATTAAAATTAACTCTTGAAAAAAGACATGCACCCCCGACGCTAATGGGTGATCCACGTGTCGATCTTGAGAGCAAAAGTTGCTTGGGGCTTCTGAACAACTTCCGCGGCATTATCGACACCATCGCTGACTGGAGGAGGTTTGTCAATGACAAGCAGGTGCTCCGAGTACCACCAGCTAGGCAGTGCCACTACAAATATCCTGCTAGGGTAGCCATTCTCCGACTACAATAGCAATCCCTCTAGGTGTTGGAAATATGCCCTAGAGGCAATAATAAAATGGTTATTATTATATTTCTTTGTTCATGATAATTGTCTATTGTTCATGCTATAATTGTGTTATCCGGAAATCGTAATACATGTGTGAATACATAGACCACAACATGTCCCTAGTGAGCCTCTAGTTGACTAGCTCGTTGATCAAAAGATAATCATGGTTTCCTGACTATGGACATTGGATGTCATTGATAACGGGATCACATCATTAGGAGAATGATGTGATGGACAAGACCCGATCCTAAGCATAGCTCAAAGATCGTGTAGTTCGTTTGCTGTAGCTTTTCTGAACGTCAAGTATCATTTCCTTAGACCATGAGATTGTGCAACTCCCGGATACCGTAGGAGTGCCTTGGGTGTGCCAAACGTCACAACGTAACTGGGTGACTATAAAGGTACATTACAGGTATCTCCGAAAGTGTCTGTTGGGTTGGCACGAATCGAGATTGGGATTTGTCACTCTGTATGACGGAGAGGTATCTCTGGGCCCACTCGGTAATGCATCATCATAATGA
>NW_025240507.1:0-1018 GCF_018294505.1 Triticum aestivum
GCCAAAACTGCGATTGTTGATGACCGACACGTAAGCGCACCGTAGGGTTTGTCAATCGTGGAAATCACTTCGGGATGCCAAAACTGTGTAATAGTTCAAAACGGGCCAAAATCGGCCAAAACTGCGAGTCTTGACGACCAACACGCAAGCACACCTTGGGGTTCGACAAAAATGGAAATCTCTTTGGGACCCCAAAACGGTGAGTAATAGTCCATGAAACGGGACGGAATCAACAAAACCTGCGAGTGTTGATGAGCGACATGTAAACGCACCCAGAGGTTCGTCAATCATGGAAATCACTCCGGGACCCCAAAACAGCGAGTAATAGTCCACGAGACGGCCAGAATTAACCAAAATTGTGAGTGTTGATGACCGACACATAAATGCACCCCCGGGGTTCGTCAATCGTGGAAATCACTTCGGGACCCCAAAACTGAGTAGTAGTCCAAGAAACGGGCCAAAATCGGCCAAAACTGCGAGACTTGACGACCAACATGTAAACACACATTGGGGTTCGGCAACAATGGAAATCGCTTTAGGACCCCAAAACGGTGAGTAGTAGTCCACGAAAGGGACAGAATCGAAGAAAACCGCGATTGTTGATGACCGAAACATAAACGCACCAGGGGTTCGTCAATCGTGGAAATCCCTCCGGGACCCGAAACAGCGAGTTATAGTCCACAAAACGGGCCAGAATTGGCCAAAACTGCGAGTGTTGATGAACGACACGTAAGTGCATCTTTGGGTTCAACAACTATGGAAATAGCTTCGGGACCCCAAAAAGGTGAGTAATAGTCCACGAAACGGGTCAGAATTGGCCAGAACTATGAGTGTTGACGACGGGCACGTAAACGCACCCCTGGGATTGTAAATCGTGGAAATCGCTCTAGGACCCCCAAACAGTGAGTAATTGTCCACGTGACAGACCAGAAATTGGCAAAATGGTGAGTGTTGATAACCGACACATAAATGCACCCCGGGGTTCGTCAATCGTGGAAATCCCTCCGGGACCCCAAAA
>NW_025240507.1:1880-3580 GCF_018294505.1 Triticum aestivum
TGTTGACGACGGGCACGTAAACGCACCCCTGGGATTGTAAATCGTGGAAATCGCTCTAGGACCCCCAAACAGTGAGTAATTGTCCACGTGACAGACCAGAAATTGGCAAAATGGTGAGTGTTGATAACCGACACATAAACGCACCCCGGGGTTCGTCAATCGTGGAAATCCCTCCGGGACCCCAAAACGGTGAGTAATAGTGCACCAAACGGACCAGAATCGGCCAAAACTGCAATTGTTGATGACCGACACGTAAGTGCATCTTTGGGTTCAACAACTATGGAAATCGCTTCGGGACCCCAAAAAGGTGAGTAATAGTCCACGAAACGGGTCAGAATTGGCCAGAACTATGAGTGTTGACGACGGGCACGTAAACGCACCCCTGGGATTGTGAATCGTGAGAATCGCTCTAGGACCCCAAAACAGTGAGTAATTGTCCACGTGACAGACCAGAATTGGGCAAAATGGTGAGTGTTGATAACCGACACATAAACGCACCCCGGGGATCGCAAATCCTGTAAATCGCTCTAGGACCCCAAAACGGTGAGTACTAGTGCACCAAACGGACCAGAATCGGCCAAAACTGCGATTGTTGATGACCGACACGTAAGCGCACCGTAGGGTTTGTCAATCGTGGAAATCACTTCGGGATGCCAAAACTGTGTAATAGTTCAAAACGGGCCAAAATTGGCCAAAACTGCGAGTCTTGACGACCAACACGCAAGCACACCTTGGGGTTCGACAAAAATGGAAATCTCTTTGGGACCCCAAAACGGTGAGTAATAGTCCATGAAACGGGACGGAATCAACAAAACCTGCGAGTGTTGATGAGCGACATGTAAACGCACCCAGAGGTTCGTCAATCATGGAAATCACTCCGGGACCCCAAAACAGCGAGTAATAGTCCACGAGACGGCCAGAATTAACCAAAATTGTGAGTGTTGATGACCGACACATAAATGCACCCCCGGGGTTCGTCAATCGTGGAAATCACTTCGGGACCCCAAAACTGAGTAAGAGTCCAAGAAACGGGCCAGAATCGGCCAAAACTGCGAGACTTGACGACCAACATGTAAACACACATTGGGGTTCGGCAACAATGGAAATCGCTTTAGGACCCCAAAATGGTGAGTAGTAGTCCACGAAAGGGACAGAATCGAAGAAAACCGCGATTGTTGATGACCGAAACATAAACGCACCAGGGGTTCGTCAATCGTGGAAATCCCTCCGGGACCCGAAACAGCGAGTTATAGCCCACAAAACGGGCCAGAATCGGCCAAAACTGCGAGTGTTGATGAACAACACGTAAGTGCATCTTTGGGTTCAACAACTATGGAAATAGCTTCGGGACCCCAAAAAGGTGAGTAATAGTCCACGAAACGGGTCAGAATTGGCCAGAACTATGAGTGTTGACGACGGGCACGTAAACGCACCCCTGGGATTGTAAATCGTGGAAATCGCTCTAGGACCCCCAAACAGTGAGTAATTGTCCATGTGACAGACCAGAAATTGGCAAAATGGTGAGTGTTGATAACCGACACATAAACGCACCCCGGGGTTCGTCAATCGTGGAAATCCCTCTGGGACCCCAAAACGGTGAGTAGTAGTACACCAAACGGACCAGAATCGGCCAAAACTTTAATTGTTGATGACCGACACGTAAGTGCATCTTTGGGTTCAACAACTATGGAAATCGCTTC
>NW_025240508.1:0-3579 GCF_018294505.1 Triticum aestivum
GACACCGCTACCACCCTGTCTTAGCGTAACGCGAGTCGAGGCGGACGTCGTCGCGGGAGCAACGACGGACGCCGAGACGAGCACGTGACACCGTTGCCACCCTGTCTTAGCGTAACGCGAGTCGAGGCGGACGTCGTCGCGGTAGCGACGACGGACGCCGAGACGAGCACGTGACACCACTCTCGTGATGGTGAAGATGTGTCCGTCGTCCCAACTACTAGGATGGTAAAGAGATAACCTGACCATATGCTTGTGTGTGTTGTCCCAACTCTCGTGATGGTGAAGATGTGTCCGTCGTCCAAGAACTTTCTATCTCTGGAACCTGTCATGATTAGTAGAAACAAGAACCAAAATTCGAGAATAATGTTCCTATGAACTACTAGGATGTGGTTGTAAAGTGCTCACAGTAAAGCAAATATCAATATCTTACAAGTTCTTACCATGCAGCAGGTGGTGAGAGGCAACTAGCGGTGTCAAATAACTCCGAAGATTGTGTAAAGCGATTGCCAGGAGAACATGTGTATACACGGTGTAGAAATATGTGGAGCTGGGTTGGCTATATATGGTAGCAAAAGATTAGCAATAATCAATTCAGAGATGCAATGTTGAATAAACACTCAACGACGGTACTATGCTGGTCCTAGGCTAGACCGAACTAGAGACGCGAGCCTAGAATACTAATGAGGTCACGTCGTAGCACAACTAGCATCAATGAAGGATACTAAGTAGCTCTGGACAGCAAGATATAAGTGAAGATCACAACGGTAGTAAAGATAATGATGTGAAACAACAGCCAAGCAGGATATATCAACAACTTTATCTCCAACTTTCCTCTGAAAAAGTTTGTGCCGATTTTTTTGTTTTTTTTTTCAAGAATGGTATTGACTCAAGCTTTCAAACACAAAAGGAATCACTCAATTCCGAGTTGATATGAGGAGTCAAAAAATTCGAAAATTGTCCTGAAAAACTGGAATAAGCTGTGTTCATGAACTTCGGAGGGCAAAAAGACATATTTAGAAGTTGATTTTGAGGTGCCAAATATTGAACTAGCTTCTTCAACTATTTAGATGCGGCTCGTCACTAGCTTTCGTTTGAGTACTCGCGGAGGCAAAACGGACTTCGTATGAGGAAGTTATGCTTGTTTTACTGAACAGTGCACAAAACAGATTCCAATCCGAATTCAACTACGAGATTGAGTCTAAAAAGATCCGAATTTTGTTTTTTTTCTTCTCTTTTTTTTTCTCACACTTTTTTTTCTTTCTCTCCTTTTTTTTCTCTGATTTTTTCTCTCTTTTTTTTCTCTCTTTTTTCTCTCTCTTTTTTTCTCCCTCTTTCCAAAACAAACTAGATAAGATGCAGATTGGATCAAGTGAAGATGTGAACGATCTCAACTATTATTATGACAATGAATGGTGGGTAGCACGTGGTGGAAATTGATGGATGGGTGGTGGACAGCGGAAGAGATAATGATGCAGCGGTGGCGTGACTAATGTGAATAGAACTCGAAACTCTAAACGAATTAGACACTAAGACCAGCAACTCGACACGACGATGCAACCGATAATTCAACTATGCAAGCAATGAAAAGAAAATTGCAAAGGCTCGGACTGGCTTGGATCAAGGATGAATAGATCTAACTCTTTTTTGTGGCTTTTTCTTGGACAATAGGTAAGAAAATAAATCTAATCTAGGAAAGCTGGAAATTCTCACCGAGCAATCTGAAAACTGATACCACTTGATAGAGGCGAGGGTGTCCCGATCTTTCGATGAGATGATAACTATCGATTTGGTGGAGACGACTTTGATGATCCGACTACAAACGTGCACGACATTGCGCCTTAGCAATCGCTAAACCAATCTCCTGAGGTTACTGACGATGCCGGAAGCACGGTCAGCCTGACCACGAAGGTCTATTCCTGCAAGCAATCGAAGAACGAGCAAGAATATGATAAAGCAATCTGAATATTGCAAATATATATGAGGTATTGATAATGGTGGGGATCCGTAAGCGGTCTTGGTCTGGACGTTGGACACAAATGAAGTACACGAAGTTGCAGTGGCTAACTTTTAACTAAACAAATCCCAAGAAAAAAGCTACTAGATGGATCTACTTATATAGGAGCAAGGGGTGGCGGCCAAGGAGGTGGGAGGACGTCCCAAGGCAGCCTAAAACTAACCCTAAGTCGTACAAGGCTCATGGGCCCAAGTGGAGGTGATGCAACACCTTTGGGCTTGTAGTTTGACTCGGATTCTGCTGCAATGTCAGATTGTTTCGTCCGTAACTCAACGCTCCGGACGAATTTGAAGGTGAATCCGAGTGGGTTGGAAAGAGCACGAAATCTAGTTTCCAACAAAAAAAGAATCACCCAATTCAGAGTCCGTACAAAAAAGTTGTTGGCGTTTTGAGTCAGGTATGTCTGTGCAGTCCGAATCTGAATTCAGAACGTGAGAGACTTGGACTCTATCTTCTCTTGGCCCAAAAGTGACGTGAGAGGACTTTTTGAACACAAGCTAAACTTCTCCTTTTCCCTTGTCTTCATATGTGGATTGTACAAATGTCCCATACAACTGCAATTAGACAAAACACAAAAGTGTGTGAAGTATTTTTGTTCTGGATAACATAAATAGATTATTGAATAGTTTGCATTAGAAATCACCTGACAAATATGCATGTATGCAATATTTTTGGTTGTATCCAAGGTAGTCATGTCCTCATCAGTCGGTCCTGCAACGAAGCTTGTCGGGCCGCCGACGCTGTAATGGAGCGTCACCGGGCCATCGAAGCATCGTCGGCAATGCAACAGAGCATCTCCAAGCAGCCGGAGCATCGTCGGGCCGCCGAAGAATCGCCGGTGCTGCAATAGAGCATCGTTGGGCAGCCGAAGCATCGTCGGACCTGCAGCGGAGTATCGTCGGGCCGACGAAGCATCACCAGCGTTGCAATGGAGCATCCCCGGGCCATCGGAGCATCCTCGGCGATGCAACGGAGCGTCTCCTTGCAACCTAAGCATTGTCGGCCCAACAATGAACCGTCGTCGGGCCGCCGGAGCATCATCGGCATTGCAACGGTGCATCGCTGGGCAGCGGAAGCCTTGCCGGGCCGCCGAAGCATCACCGGTGCTGCAACGGAGCGTAGCCGGGTCATTGGAGCACCATTGGAGCTGCAACGGAGTGTCGTCGGGCAGCCAAAGCATTTGTCGGACCGTCGGAACATCAACGACGCTACAAGGGAGGATCACGGGTGCTACGATGGAGCATCGTCGGGCCGTCGAAACATCACTGGTGCTACAACGGAGCATCATTGACACTATGATGGAGCATCCTCGGACCGCTAAAACATCACCGGTGTCGCGATGAAGCATTCGTCAGACCGTCGAAACGTCGACAACGCTGCAAGGGAGCATCACTGGTGCTACGATGGAGGATCGTTGGGTCGTCGAAACATCACCGGTGCTGCAATCGCCGAGCCGTCGGAGCAGCACCGTCACTGCGATGGAGCATCATCAGACCGCCGGAACATCACCGGTGCCGCGATGAAGCATTTGTCGGACCGTCGGAACATCGACGACGCTACAAGGG
>NW_025240509.1:0-610 GCF_018294505.1 Triticum aestivum
CGTTTAGCCGCCGGCGAGGCCGAGCACGGCGGAGGGGCTCGGGATCGCCGTTCCGGCGACCATTCGGGCGGCGGAGAGGCTCTACGGGTAGCTGGGAGGGCGCCGCGTCTTCCTGTGGAGTCGGTTGGGGTCGGGGCGGCCGGAATCGGCGCCGGCGTCGACCTAGGTGGCCGCCGGAGTTCGTCCAAGGTCGAACGCGGCACTGCGGTGCACTAGAGGGGAAACGGAAAGGCTCTGTGGGCTCCTGGGAGGGCGGCGAACTCGGTAACGTGCTCGGGCGCTAGCTGGGGTGACCCTGGCCACGGTAGCGCCATGGCCGGCGGCGAGGAGCAATCGGCTCCGGTGAGAAGGCGGCTGGAGTGCGGGAACGAGCGCGGGGAGGAGGGGAAATGGAAGAGGAGCTCACTGCGAGGTCGATGAGCAGCTCGGTGGTCTCGGGGAGGCGGCGGAGGCGGCGAATCGAAGACGAGGTCACCGGTGGCCGAAGGTTGAAGAAGAGCTCGAAGTCGACGCTGCAAGGCTTCCGGCGGGGCGTGGTTCGGTGAGGGGGTCGAGGACGACGTCGCGGAGCTCGTGGGCACAACCGAGGGGCGAGGGGGTGGCTGTGGCC
>NW_025240509.1:1031-3579 GCF_018294505.1 Triticum aestivum
GGGGAGCCAGAGGAGGGGATAAGCATGGGGGGGAGGAGGAATGAGAGGGCCTGGGGTGCGTGGCCGTCTCCGTGGCATGGGGAGGGGTCCGGGGAAGCAGGAGGTGGCTAGCAGGGGGGGAGGTGGCGCGCGCGCGTGCCGGCGAGCGTCGGGCACGCGCCCTCGTCCTTCTGTCCGAGGAAGGAGACGACAGAAGGCAGTGGGGGTGGGCTGGGCCGCCAGCTGGAGATGGGCCAGGTAAGTGGCCCAGGTAAGTTTCTCTCCCCTTTTCTGTTTTCTATTTTTTTTTCTGACATTTGTTTGATTTAATAAATATATTAAATCATTTAATTTTATTATGCCAATTTTTGTAGGGGCTAATGGTATTATTCTAGAGCTCTTTTATAATTGACATAATTTTTGGACCATATTTCATATATATAGAAATATATTTCCAATGCAAATATTTATCGAATTAATCCAAATGGCCAAAATAAATGTCCATGAGCTCCTAAAAATATTGTTTTGATTTTTATCTCTGTCCAATATTTTCAGAGGGCAACATGAGCATTTTCTTGGACCCTTTTGGAGAAATTTTTATTTGGGTCATTTTCAAAAATGATTCTGAGGGTTCCACCAATCCTCATTTCAAATTTAAATGAAATGTAAATATGATGCACAAATGGCTAGCTAGCCTAGGTCATACCAGACTAGGGATGTGACAACTCGCCCCCACTTGACAGAATCTCGTCCCGAGATTCAGGGGTCGACGGAAAGAAAGCGGGGTACTCCAGTCGAAGACGATCTTCTCGCTCCCAGGTAGCTTCTCTCTCGGAATGATGAGACCACTGAACTTTGAGAAACTTGACGTTCTGACGTCGAGTAACACGCTCTGCTTGATCAAGAATGCGAACCGGGTACTCTCGGTATGTGAGGTTATCTTGGAGATCAAGCGTTTCGTGGTCCACTCCGCGGATGGGATCCGAGAAGCAACGCCTGAGTTGAGAGACGTGGAAGACATCATGAACTCGAGAAAGATGTGGAGGTAGTTCCAATTGGTAGGCAACCTCTCCTCGTTTAGCGAGAATACGAAAAGGACCAATGTAACGAGGAGCCAACTTGCCCTTGATACCGAAACGATGGGTACCCTTCAAAGGAGTAACCCGAAGGTAAGCTTGGTCGCCAATTTCATAAGTCATATCCTTATGATGACGATCGTACTGACTTTTCTGACGAGACTGGGCTGTTTTCAAATTCTCACGAATGATGCGAACTTGCTCTTCTGCCTCCTGGATCATATCCGGTCCAAAGAATTGTCTTTCACCGGTTTCTGCCCAGTTCAAAGGTGTTCGACATCTTCGTCCATAGAGAACCTCAAAAGGAGCTTGCTTGAGGCTGGATTGGTAGCTATTGTTATAGGCAAACTCGGCGAAAGGAAGACATTTCTCCCAATCCATACCGAATGAGATAACGCAAGCTCGGAGCATGTCTTCGAGAATTTGATTGACCCGTTCCACCTGACCACTCGACTGAGGGTGGAAAGCGGTACTGAAGGAAAGATGGGTTCCCATGGCAGTTTGGAAACTCTCCCAGAAGTGAGAAGTGAAAAGACTGCCACGGTCTGAATTGATCTCTAGTGGAACACCATGAAGTGACACTATTCGAGAAATATATAAGTCAGCAAGCTGACTAGCAGTGATACTCTCTCGAACAGGGAGGAAGTGAGCCACTTTGGAAAGACGATCAACGACTACGAAGATAGCGTTATTCCCTCTCTTGGTCCTGGGAAAGCCGGTAATGAAGTCCATACCAACTTTATCCCATTTCCATTCAGGAATAGCTAAAGGCTGAAGGGTGCCAGCAGGTCTTTGATGCTCTGCCTTAACGCGACGACAAACGTCACATTTAGCAATGAACTCAGCGATTTCTCTCTTCATCCTAGTCCACCAGAACCTCTGGCGTAGGTCCTGATACATCTTAGTACTACCGGGATGAATCGTGAGAGGGGATTCATGCGCCTCCTTAAGGATCAATTGTCGTAGATGTTGATTCTTGGGAACCACCAAGCGATTCTCAAAGAAAACAACACCACGATCATCCATAGAGAAACATCCACCAACTCCCTTCTTAATGTTCCTCTTGATCCGGGTAATCCCCGTATCATGTTTCTGGGCTTCGATGATAAGATCCACAAGGGTAGGTTTCGCCACCAAGGTAGAAAGGAATCCGCGAGGCGCAATGTGAAGGTTAAGCTTACAGAATTCCTCATGGAGAAGTGGTTGGCCTTGCTGCAACATGAGATTGTTGCAATAGGATTTACGGCTTAGAGCATCAGCCATGACATTGGCTTTGCCTGGGGTGTAGGTAATCCCTAGATCATAATCTGTGATCAACTCCAACCAACGTCTTTGCCTAAGGTTCAGATCCGGTTGGGTGAAGATATACTTGAGACTCTGGTGATCGGTGTAGATCTCGCAACGTTTACCAAGGAGGTAATGTCGCCAAGTCTTGAGTGCATAGACTACGGCTGCAAGCTCTAGATCATGTGTAGGATAATTCTCCTCATGTG
>NW_025240510.1:0-3579 GCF_018294505.1 Triticum aestivum
CCTGCTGGCGGCGCTGCTTCCGACAAGAAACCTTGTCGTGACTAGATGCAGCACGCTTAAGCTATTGAGCGGACTCGAAACAAAGTAAGGGCGCAACTAGCCACGAGTTGGTTCCTCCGCGCACAGGTTTTACATGCAAAGCAGGGTCGTTCGAGGAAGATAACTTAAAAATTTAAAAAAGTGATTGCTCAAACTTTGGCAACTTAGCTTTTCTGTCATTTGCTTCTCGGTAAGGCGAGTCTTTGCTTGAACGTCGCCTGGCCCACACCACAATCTTCTCCTTCCCCCCGGCAAACTTGTGTGCGAGAGAACCTTCTTTTCCTTTAAAAGAAAAAGAAAGAAGAGAAAATAATAATGGAGCTCTTCGGCTCGTTACTGCTTACCGGATGTAAGTGCTGCACAAAGTGTCAGATAATCACATGCAAGAAAGGAACTAACGCATGAAATGGACAAGCTGTGCGGAGCGCATGGGTTTTACTTATGCACGGGATCTGCGCCCGGCTTTGTACAAAGGATTACATGCAACAGCGGCAAGACTTGTACAAAAAGTGGTTGCCGGAACGGGTTCCGGCAACCGCGCCATATGGGAAAAACTTACGAAGATGTTCTATGTTCCAGGAGTTGCTCATTGGAATGCCATCCTCGGTCTCAAGTCGGACAACGCCAGGCCTTGTGACTCGTCTCACCCGATAAGGGCCTTCCCACTTTGGCGTCAACTTGTTGGAATTCTTGGCGGACTGAACGCGCCGAAGAACAAGGTCGCCTTCCTCGAAGCTTCTGGCTTTAACTTTGCGGCTATGATAGCAGCGCAAAGCTTGCTGGTATCGAGCAGCTCGTACAGCAGCCTGAAGACGATCTTCCTCAAGGAGCAGCGCGTCGTCTTGCCGCAGTTGTTCTTGCTCAAGCTCATCATAAGCGAGCACTCGAGGTGACCCGTATACGAGTTCCGTGGGGAGAACTGCCTCTGCTCCATAGACTAGAGTGAAAGGTGTCTGGCCAGTGGCTCGATTTGGCGTCATTCTGATCGACCAAAGAACCACCGGCAGCTCCTCGATCCAGTTCCTTCCGCACCTGTGCAGCCTGTCGAAAGTTCTGGTCTTGAGCCCGCGCAGCACTTCAGCATTTGCCCTCTCTGCTTGACCATTGCTTCTCGGATGAGCAACAGAAGCGAAGCAGACCTTGGCTCCAAGGTCTTGGACGTACTGCATGAAGGTGCGGCTCGTGAATTGCGTGCCATTGTCGGTGATGATCCTATTAGGGATCCCGAAACGGCAAACAATTGACCTGAAGAACTTGACTGCTGACTGTGCTGTCACCTTCCTCACTGGCTGCACTTCCGGCCACTTTGTGAACTTGTCGATTGCGACGTACAAGTACTCAAAGCCCCCGATAGCTCAGGGGAAGGGGCCGAGAATATCGAGCCCCCAGACCGAAAATGGCCAGGATAAAGGGATCGTCTGGAGAGCTTGAGCTGGCTGGTGTATCTGTTTGGAGTGGAACTGGCACGCTTCACACTTGGTTACTTGTGCAGTTGCATCCTGGAGGGCTGTTGGCCAAAAGAGACCTTGCCGGAAAGCTTTGCCGGCAAGTGCTCTTGCGCCTATGTGGTGGCCACATATGCCTCCATGTATCTCTGCCAACAGCTTTTGTCCATCTTCCCGGCGAATACACTTCAATTTCACACCGTTGAGTCTTCTTCTGTACAGTATGCTATCGACAAACTGGTACATACTTGACTGCCGGGCTACTCTTTCCGCTTCTTCTTGCTCTTCGGGAAGTTCTCCTGTCTGAAGGAAACGGACAATCTGCTGTGCCATGCTGGAGCCTGTGGCTCGACAACAAGGACTAAAGGCACATCTTTTGCTGCGGGAACATCTGCTTCTACGGCAGGAACTTGCGGCCCTGCCGGAGCTTGATGTTCCCCGGCAAGCTTGCCGGAGCAAAACTTGTCGGGAGCGTCTGCTTCAACGGAACAAACCATAAGGCTTGCCGGAGCAGACTGCCCCTCAGCATCTGCGGTGTTGATCTTGGGGACTTTCTTGGCGGCGGCTTTGGGGAGCTCTGCCGGAAAGTAGTCACCAGAAACCAACTTCCTCTTTTTGCTTTGTCCAGTTGATGGTGTTACGGATGGTTGAGTCAACTTAAGCACAAAGATCCCTGGTTCCACAGGTAACTTTAGTGCGGCGCACTTTGACAGGCCATCAGCAATATCATTCTGAGCTCTTGGGATATGCTCCATTTGTAGGCCGTCAAAGTGCTCCTCTAGCTTCCTCACTTCATCGACATACGCTTCCATCAACGGACTCTGGTGTTCTTGTTCACTTGTCGGACGACAAGCTGTGAGTCACCCCTGACAATGAGCTTCTTAATCCCAAGGTCTGCTGCGATTCTAAGACCGGCAAGCAATACTTCATACTCTGCAGTATTGTTGGTTGCTTGCTCTTTGGGAAAGTGCATCTGGACTACGTACTTGAGGTGCTCTCCGGTGGGTGCGACAAGCAGCACGCCTGCACCGGCGCCTTGCAGCGAGAAGGCACCATCAAAGTACATCAGCCACTCTTTGTTTGCTTCTTTGACGGGGATGCTCGTTTCTGGAATTTCTTCATCTGGGGTTGGCGTCCACTCTGCTATGAACTCTGCCAATGCTCTGCTTTGGATAGTTGAGGTGCTCTAAAACTTGAGGCCAAAGCTTGACAGTTCCAGTGCCCACTCGACAATCCTGCCCGTTGCTTCTGGATTTTGCAGTATCCTCTTCAGCGGAAAGCGAGTGACGACTGTGATCTCATGTGCTTGGAAGTAATGGCGCAGCTTTCTCGAGGCCATAAGGAGGCCGAAAAGCAACTTCTGCACACCAGAGTACCTTGGTCTAGCCCCCTGCAGAAGAGAACTGACAAAGTAAACTGGGCGCTGCACCATTCTCCTTGGCATCCTATCATACTCCTGCGCAAAATCATGTTTGTCGGGGCCAGAGCTTGTCGACGAAGCCCCCTGCTTGTCGCTAGATGGATCTGCCGTGGTTGCTGGCTCATCATCTGCCTCCCTCTCCGCCACTAACGCAGCACTAACCACTTGATTGGTTGCTGCTATATACAGCAGCAACTTCTCTTGCGGCTTAGGTGCGACAAGCGTTGGAGTGGAGGATAGGTATCTCTTCAAGTCCTGCAGTGCAGCCTCCGCTTCCGGAGTCCATTTCATTGGACCTGCCTTTTTCAAAATTTTGAAAAATGGCAGGGCGCGCTCAGCAGATCTAGAGATAAACCTGCTGAGAGCAGCCACGCAACCGGCAAGCCTTCGTACATCCTTGACGCATTTGGTGCTTCGATCTGCTCGATGGCTTTGATCTTGTCGGGATTGGCTTCAATTCCCCGTTGAGACACGAAGAACCCGAGAAGCTTGCCGGAAGGGACTCCAAACACGCACTTCTCGGGGTTAAGCTTGAGGTTGATCTTGCGCATGTTTGCAAATGTCTTATCTAAATCTTGAATCAAGGTCGCTTTGTCCTTGCTTTTGACCACTATGTCATCCATGTAAGCTTCCACATTTCTGTGTATTTGTGGCTCAAAAGCATGGTGAACTACC